>NW_027419274.1:0-98953 GCF_009905375.1 Apium graveolens
CCCCTACTTTTTGTTTTAAATTTCAGTCCCTGTAGTTTACAAAAATTACAAAATTTGGATTTCACTTTTAAAATCTTCAATAATTATATTCTCTATTTATTTTAATTTTCGAAATTCATTTTTAATATTTAAAAATTCAAAAATTAATATTTTAATTCCTGAAATCATTTTTAATTCAAAAATAAATCTGAATTATTTAATTGGTCAAATAATTTTAATATTAATTAATTAATTGTTTTAATTAGTTATTAAATAATTTTAATTTATTATTTAATTAAATTTAATTATTTCTTTTGATTTAAAAATTCCAAAAATAGTTTCGAGTTTTAAAATATTTTTCTAAATTATGTTCAGGACTCGATAATTATTATTAAATGATTTTAATGTCGGATTCGGGTATTCGAACCTTGTTATTTATTTATAAAATGATTACGTTACCTGTATTAATTCCGAAAAATGTTCAAAAATCCTAATTCCAGAAAACTCATTTTAATCACGAAGTTTCTTTAAAAAATTATGTTTATCGAATAACTTACGTGCTATGTGCTGTCTGATTATTGTGTGATATGCCTATGTGTTCATTGTTTGACAGTTTTCGTCATAACTTTCAATCTGTACATCGAATTTGGGTGAAACGAAGGGTAGATAGAAGCTTGCAACATCTATGTGACAATTAGAATAAGATGAGAATGAGTATTGGTAGATGCTTGTGATGTCTAGAAGAGTAAGCGAAGCACACAAAGGGAAAACAAGTGGTCACTGGATGGAATCGATAGACGAGCGCAAGTGAAGTGAAAGTCAACTGAGATAAGGCAAATGTTCTGAACCTTCTCAACATATTTGTTTCAAATATTTCTAGTTTCATATTGCACGTGCTTTGAATTAGTTAACCCTAAGCCCTAACCAAATCATTTGATACTTGAACCGTGAGTCTTATTCATTGCAAACCATTAATTGTTGGATTGCCAAATACTTAACCACATATATGTGATTCTACTCCACAAATACATATACACCATATACCATTCACTTAAATGGATTTACCCAAATGTATAAACACTCATACTTTCTATAATACCTTGTAACATCAAAAACCAAATTTTTGTATAAGCCTTAAACCTTTATTCTTCTATTACATGATTCTTTTACAGGCTTAAAGCCATTCTTCATACACCCCTTGTTATACCTTTATGGTAGTCATGAATTACATATGCTTTGAGTCAGATGCTTTATCCATGTTGTTATGACTTTGTTGTATTGAATTACATTATTTATCATATTGATATTATAGAATTGGATGATTTTCTAAAATGTGGACCAGATTGGTGGTCATATTTGGCCAATGTGTGCCTTGGATGCAGTATATAGACAAGAGTTGTGTGCCTTGCTGGGGTCTAGTGCGCGACTGGTCAGCAGCCTAACCTTGATTTTAAAAATTAAAAAATATTCAATTCTAAACATTGCTTAACAGGAACTTGATCCTTTTCAATCATTTCATTTGATCATTCTTTAATCTCAATATTGTCATTATGATTTGCTAAGCCAGTTAGCTCACTCTTGCGAATCTGATATTCTTTTTCCTGTTGATAATGAGGATCCGCAGAAAGTCTATAAGAATGCTTTATTACCCAGATGTAAGTTAAACTAGTTGGGATTTGGCACGATTTAATATAATTAAGGTCGTGCCTTGTGTTCATACTCTAACTTGTTGTGATCCGTGGTTATGTAAGGTAGGGTCATTGCATACATTATTTCATAAATGTGTTTATATATTGTGTGTGTGTTGTGAACCCCAAACTTCTGACCCGGATTTGGAAGACATCACATGTTCTACATAACGACATTTTTTTACAACTAAAGGTATAGTTTAGCTAATTAAATTTGTTGGTTTTGTTTAAATAGTAGAAAAACTATCAATTTATAAAAAAAATTACAATTCATCTTAAATTTTCTACTAACGGTAAATTATTTTATTTTGTAACTCCGTTGTAAATTCTTTAATTCCACAAAATTAGTCAATTATCTTTATAATCGATAGGAAACAGTTTACATTAAAGTCTTAACTTATAAGTACGTTCATGGAACAAAAAGACTTATAAATTTTTGATAACTAGATAAGTATTACAAAGAAAATGATTCCAGGGATAACGGGTCATATTTCTTTTGAAATACAACATCTAGAGTAAGGATTCTTGAAAAAAATTATAGATATCCAAATTTAGTGGTTACACAAATTTCAGAATCATCGTGTGTGAGTGTATTTTGATAAGAGTGAGCATTTTCATGTTCAGAACTGAGAACCAAACCGAACAAAAACTTTCATTTTTTTCCAGGTCTTAAATAGTTCGGGTCCGATTCGATTCCTATTTTTAAAAAAAAAAAAATCAGTTGTCACGACGGTTGGTTCTTGACATCTTTGAACCGTAAGAACAGAACCGTATATATAATGTTATATACTATAATATTTCTCATTTATAATTATAAATGAACATTATTATTGGGTGATATATTATTCATTTGTTTAAATAAATCAGATGTTTCATTTATTTTATGAATATATATTTTATTAATTTTAGAGAGTAGTCGAATGTAAAATGACCTAAATCTACCAAAAATATTCTTTAACTACAGTAAATATTCAAAATTAGTCAACTTTTAAAAATTCGAGGATCAAAGTTATACATAAAAATATATAAATTTGAAATATAATAAAAATTCAATTCTTTTTGTTCGGAACTGAACCGAATCAAATTTTAAGGTTCGGTTCTTCATTATAAACGATTACGGTTCAGTTTTTAAAATATTCATATTTCAGTTCTCGTATTTTGTGATTCCGTTTATGTTCGGTTCCAACTCGTTGCTTAGCATTAAGTTTTAGCATATCCAATCTTTAAATAGTATATTAAGTGACATTGTTTACTGTGTACTTAAAACAACTAAGCACTACTTTTAATTAGAAGTTAGTATTAATTGGTTTCCAATCCACAAATAGCTCAATATTGAGCAAATATGGTACAAGTATCAACTTCATTTTTGTTCACCAAGCCTCACAGTCGCTGCATATTTAGACTTCAAGTAATTTCCTCATATATTCCTTTTACTATAAATCAATTATTCATCCCAAAAACACCGCGTTCAAGTTGCCTCTGCTCACAACAAGATTCGTAGCAAGATCTGCCAACTCCATATTATGCACATGTCCGTTAAACATGATCTGGATTAGCTTGTGTAGTGCCCGCGGTTGGGACTGAGGACGAGGAATTAGAACCTCCTCCGGACCTTTCTCTGAAATCATGAGATAAATTAGAAAACAATGTGTTTGCAGGAACACAGGGAGCGAGTGATTTTTAGGCTTGTTAGGGAATCCATTTAGTTTATTGCAAGAACCGCACTGACTATAAACTTAAAATAGTATCAATACTTATTAACGGTTTTCGATCATTTTATTTTCCAACAATATATATTATATATTAATGATATTTCAAAGTATTTAAAATTTACACATATTACTAGCTAATATTTCAATATCGTAATAGATGTATTAGGTTGGTTATCGGTAGGGTGTATCATTGATAATTGATTTCAAAAAATAATTAAGAATCTTTTATGTGTTGGTAAAATAATATTATTTTATTCTAATATTTAAATGATAGGAGCTTTTACCTAATTAGAAATGGATGCTAAGCTAAGTAGCTATCCTAATAAATATATATCAAATTTTACATAATAATTTTTTTTTTAAATACTACAATCATCATCAAATTTTCATTGTTAGTGTATTTTTATTTTTAAAACAAAAGAATTATAAAATTATGTAAAAATAGAAGGTGTCCTATCACTCAAATTGTTGAAAAAAATAATTCAAATTCAAAAGTTAAGATAAAGATTATAATATAGAAAACACAACTCTTTTCCTCATTAATTAAAATTCTTTTAAAAATTTTGAAGTACCCCGATTATTACCATAAGACACATGTATATAGTATAAAAATCACAAATTCCTTTCACATATTTCTAAGCAATCACATTTTAATTTTAACATGTGTCAAAACAAATCTTGTTTCTACAACCATCCGATTAGTTTTTAATCTAACGAACCACATTAAAGTATACCCTTGATCCGTGTCACAACTAGGTGACCAATGGATGGATGTCTTGGTCCTTATAAAAGCGTCATGTACAAAGCTTAACATACATCTAGTTAGAGATAAATTTCTTACTACAAGGATTTCATCAATACAATGGTTCTGATTATGAATGCTTAGCCTAATACTTATATATATATGCCCCCCACATCCTTCTTACCAAGAGATATATCTTATCCATTGTATAAATTCTGAATGAATATTAATATATGATACAAATGAAATGATTAATTGCACATTTATTTTATTAATCTAATTTTTTTTCTTAAACTATAGATGATCAATCATGCTATACGTTTCTTGAAAAATAGAAGGGGATCCAGTTCTACAGCAATAGGGAAGTTCATTGAAATGAACTACGAAGGTCTTCCCAGCAACTTTAGAAAGACATTGCTACGTCAGCTAAAGCGCCTAGTTGGGCGGGGGAAACTTGTTCTAGTGAAGAACTCATTCAAACTTAAGAGTTAAGGTTTTGTGGTGATGTAGAAAATCATATCTAATAATTATTTTTTAATATTTCCTATCTCCTTGAAGGAAATTTTAAACTCAAAACAATACCCAGCCATGTTCTTTTTATCTAGTTGTTGATTTCATATGTTTTTCAATATTTGTAATTGTAACATTAAATTTATAATAAGTATTAAATTTAGCCATGGAGATGTGTCGCTTAGATTTGTTAAAAAGCAAGCCAACAAAGTAGCCCATGAATTGGATGGATTTCCTTGTTCTTTAAATTGCAACAATATTTTTTTCCTCATGTATGACTCTTTTCCTCCTTAATGAAATTGTCCCTTTTGATTCAAAAAAATAAGTATTATTATTATCTTGTATATTAAAATGTTATAGTTTTAAATTTATAATCAACAAGGGATACTTTTGCCACCCAATAATTATTAAAAAATATTTCTAGTTTCATATTGCAAGTGCTTTAAATTGCTTAACCCTAAACCCTAACCAAATCATTTGATACTTGAACCGTGAGTCTTATTCATTGTAAACCATTAATTGTTGGAATCCTAGATACTGAACCACACACATGTGATACGACTCCATAAATACATATACACCATATACCATTCACTTAAATCGATTTACCCAAACGTACAAATACTCATACTTTGTACAATACCTTGTAACATCAAAAACCAAATCTTTGTATAACCCTTAAACCTTTATTTTTTCTATTACATGATTCTTTTACAAGCTTAAAGCCATTCTTCGTACACACCTTGTTATACCTTTATGGTAGTCATGAATTACATATGCTTTGAGATAGATGCTTTATCCATGTTGTTATGACTTTGTTGTATTGAATTACATTATTTATCATATTGATATTATAGAATTGGATGATTTTCTAAAATGTGGACCAGATTGGTTGTCATATTTGGCCAATGTGTGCCTTTGATGCAGTATATAGAGCAGAGTTATGTGCCTTGCTGGGATTTAGTGCGTGACTGATCAGCAGCCTAACCTTGGTTTTAAAATTTAAAAAATATCCAATTCTAATTATTGCTTAACAGGAACTTGATCCTTTTATATCATTTAATTTGATCATTATTTAATCTCAGTATTATCATTATGACTTGCTGAGCTATTTAGCTCACTCTTGCGAATCTGTTTATGTTCTTTTTCATTTATGAAGTAAACTGTTGATAGCAAGGATCCGCAGACAAGTGTGCGAGCTAGGATTCCAGGTTAAGATGGGATGATCTAGGAGAAGCTTTATTTTTTAGGTTTGAGTTTAGCAAGTCTGTAAGAAAGCTTTATTATCCAGATGTAAGTTAAAATAGTTGGGGTTTGGCACGATGTAATGTAATGAAGGTTGTGCCTTGGTCTTCTTACTTTAACTTGTTGCGATCTGTGGTTGTGTAAGGTAGGGTCATTGCATACATTATTTCATTAACGTGTTTATATATTGTGTGTGTGTTGTGAACCCCAAACTTCTGACCCGTATTTGAAAGGCATCACATGTTATCTACGTAATGACAGTTTTTTACAAATAAAGGTATAGTTTACTTAATTAAATTTGTTGGTTTGTTTAAATAGTAAAAAAACTATCAATTTATAAAAAATTTACAATTCATCTTAAATTCTCTACTAACGGTAAATTGTTTTATTTTGTAACACCGTTATAAATTTTTTAATTCCAGAAAATTAGTTAATTATCTTTATAATCGATAGAAAACAGTTTTACATTAAAGTCTTACCTTATAAGTACGTACATGGAACAAAAAGACTTGTAAATTTTTGATAACTAGATAAGTATTACATAGAAAATGATTTCAGGGATAACGAGTCATATTTCTTTTGAAATACAACATCTAGAGTAAGGATTCATGAAAAAAATTAAAGATATGCAAATTTATGGTTACACAAATTTCAGAATCATGGTTTGAGCGTATTTTTGATAGGAGTGAGCATTTTCTTGTTCAGAACTGAGAATCGAACCGAACAAAAAAATTCATTTCTGTCCAGGTCTTAACTAATTCGGGTCCGATTCGATTCCTATTTTTTAAAAAAATCGATTGTCAAGGCGATTGGTTCTTAACATCTTTGAACCGTAAAAACAGAACCGTATATATAATGTTATATAGTATAATATTTTCTCATTTATAATTATATATGAACAATATTATTTGGTGATATATTATTCATTTTTTAAATATATAAGATATTTCATTTATCTTTATGAATATATATTTTATTAATTTTAGAGAGTAGTCGAATATAAAAAGACTTAGACCTACCGAAAAATATTCTTTAACTACCGTAAATATTCAAAATTAGTCAACTTTTAAAAATTCGAGGATAAAAGTTATATATAAAAATATATAATTTAAAATATAATAAAAATTCAATTCTTTCGGTTCGGAACTGAACCAAATCAAATTTTAAGGTTTGATTCTTCATTATAAACGATTCTGGTTCGGTTTTTAAAATATTCATATTCTGGTTCTCGTATCTTGCGATTCTGTTTTTGTTCGGTTCCAACTCATTGTTTACCATTAATTTTTAGCATATCCAATCTTTAAATACTATATTAAGAGACATTGTTTACTGTGTACTTAAAACAACTAAGCACTACTTTTAATTAGAAGTTAATATTAATTGGTTTCCAATCCATAAATAGCTCAATATCGAGCAAATATTAGTACAAGTATTCAACTTCATTTTGCTCAGCTGTTAATTTTTTATGGTTGGTGACTTTTCCAGATCTCAAATTGATTCTTTCAACTATTCTTTGACTTCCCTCTTGCCTGGGTTAGCTTCTGTATCACTAGGAAGAGTTCCTTGTGGTCTATTCAGCAACACATTAGTAATTTGTCATATTTGATTCTCCAAAGTTTTGATCAAAACCGCTTGGCTTTTACACATTAGTCTCAATTCTTCCAATTCATATTTTTCATTAGCAGATTGACCAGCACTTCCATGGGATTATTGATGCATTCCCGGTTGCTGAAATTGTTTCCTTGGTGCATACTGTTGTTGAAAACCGGGATGGTTGAATGGCTTGGGTCCAAACTGCTGGTAAGGCTGTTGTGGATGTTGTATACCACTCTGATTATTGCTCCAACTGAAATTAGGATGGTTTTGGTTATTAGGATGATAAGTGGTAGATACAGGTTGTTGTGGTCTCTGAAAATTGCTCGCAAACTGTACTGACTCACTAGATATAGCACATTGATCCGTCACATATGCACCTGCACAAAGCTCACAAACACTTGTTAACTGATGAAGTCCATAGTTAGCCAGAGAATCCACTTTCATGGTCAAAGCCTTTAGCTGAGCTGCTATAGCCGTAGTTGTATCTACCTCCAGAATTCCTGATACCTTGCCTTATGGTAGTCTCAGAGTTGGATTCTGATATTCATTAGCAGCCATCATTTCAATTAGCTCATAAGCTTCCTCATAGCTATTAGCCCATAAGGCTCCACCTGATGCTGCATCTAGCATGGGTCTTGACAGTGCTCCCAACCCATTATAGAAGCAATTGATTACCATCCAATCAGGCATTCCATGATGAGGATACTTCCTAAGAATCTCCTTGTATCACTCCCAAGCATTACATAAAGATTCTCCCGAATGTTGTGCAAATTGAGTAAGAGCATTCCTGATTGCAGCTGTTTTTGCCATAGGGAAAAATTTAATAAGAAATTTCTGAGCAAGATCCTCCCATGTCGCAATAGAACCTGTTGGTAGAGAGTGTAACCAGCTCTTAGTTTTATCCCTCAGAGAAAATGGGAAAAGTCTCAGTTTCACAGCATCTTCCGAAATACCGTTGAATTTGAAGGTGTCGCGGATTTTGATGAAATTATGATGTGCATATTGGGATCTTACGTTGGAGCACCCCCAAATTGGACTGAATTATGTACCATTTAAATCGTGTCAGGCTTGATTTCAAAGGTATTAGCTGCAATGGCTGGTATAACAATGCTAAACTGAATGTCATTGATTTTCGGTTGAGAACAATCCTTTAATGTTTTCGTTTCTACTGTTGGTTCTCCCATTGCAATGATCACTTCCATTTCTGCTTCTTCTAGTGTGTCCTTACGAGATTGAGAACGTGTTCGCATACACGCTCGCTCTAATCCTTGAAACACACAAGCAAAGTAAAATTAATAAAAGAAATAATTCGAGTCAGTAAACTATAACGACCACTGATGATAAGCACATAAACTAATTCTTAACACTGATCCCTGGTAGCGGCGCCAAAAACTTGTACGCACAAAAACACGCAAGCGTATGTGGTCACAAGTAGTATAAGATTAAGTTTAGTTCATTCCCACAGAGATTGGTTTAATTTATAATGTACACTTATGCAACAATGTATGATTATTATTCACTGCTAAGGCAAGTATCAAATTAAGTTTGATTATCTAAAAGTAATTTGGCTAGAGTGAATTAACTAAGAGATTAAAATCAAGTTACTTATATGAAATAAAACATGGGATTTCAACTTTATTAAATACTTTATTCAGAGTTTATACCTTTAATCATAGTATGTGATGGTTATGATAGCTAATCAGACAACACGAAATTAGTACGCACTATCTTTCAATATATGTATACCCTACCACTCAGCATCCATAAATTAGATAAAAGCTAGCAGACACCAATTATGTTTAGACCTTATATGTCTATAAGATTTGAAAACATAACGGTT
This sequence comes from Apium graveolens, assembly GCF_009905375.1. Lineage (NCBI taxonomy): Eukaryota > Viridiplantae > Streptophyta > Magnoliopsida > Apiales > Apiaceae > Apium > Apium graveolens. Next base: position 9,313 of record NW_027419274.1, read on the forward strand.
AAAGAGCAAGTTATCCATTGAGATCACATAGGGCAGCGTAGGATGGTTAAAATTATACTACGAATCATGCATGTTAAAACATCCATAAAGCTATGCTAGCATGACAAGTTCTAAACCCCTATATCCACTTTCGCATTCAATAGAGATTAACAATACAACTTAGATGTTAGTTACACACCCAAGAAGATTATGCACAACCATACTAGGAAATCAATAATTCATCACACACTGAAAACTTAAGGCAATCAACTACTAAACTCTATAATTAAATCCGTTAGAATCCCATGATAACGATTAGTTCATAATCGAACGGCTCGTCATCATGGGTTCTAATGAAAACATGATAGTAAAAAGGTTCTGAATACTACAAGAGAATATTAAAGTATTAAGGTTTAGAAAACAAATCTGAAACGAGCATTCAATGTATCGCCTAATTAGAAGAATATAAAAATAAGATTTAGAACTAGATCTTATTCTTCTTAGCTGTCTTGTGCTCTCCACTTGTTATTTTTTCCCAGAGTTCTGTTCATCCGACTAATATCTTCCAGATTACTCTAACTGCATGAAACTTCCAATCAGAATTAAAACAGGTTTTTTTTTGCACGACCTAGCATGGGCGTGCCAAGACAGAGCGCGGGCGCGCTAGCCTTCTGTTCAAGCAGTGCGGGCGCGCCAAGGTAGAGGGCGGTTGCGTTTGCCTTCTGTCAAAAAAAATCTGATTTCTTTATTTCTCGCTCCGCTCCTCTGGAAAGATTTTGCCTTTCATTTCCAAATTTTATTCCATCATAGAAGCATAGAAAAGTCCATTCATGTCTCTAGTTATAGCTCTACAAAGACTCAACAAAAATGCATCAAAAACACTACATACTTGAGATCAAGTCATCAACTTAAGCCGATACGAAGCATTCGAAATGGATATAAAATCCACTTATCACTTATCACGATCATCAAGAGTTTATCATAACATAATAGTTCTCACAAGATTAAAATAGAGTATTCAGGCACGATAAGTTCATCAATTCATCAATTCATCAAGTTGGGATCCCAACCAGCTAAACAATTGCTTTAGCTTACTTCCAAAAAGGAAGCATCATCATCAGTTCATTAAGTATCAGTGCAAGAATACTTGTTTTTCATCAGTGAATCATCAGTCAAATTAAATTAATCATCATTTAAAGATCAAAACATCAACAGTGAAATAGTATAGTATATACTTATCGTGCACCGCTTAATTTATTCTTTATGAATCCCGAAATTTGAATTAATTTATTATCGATCTTTCGTCCACTTGAATCTACAATGATATGGTTGCGGAAACTTGATTCTACTTGTTACGAGCTTCGATTCAACTACTTACATGCTAAAATCGGAGTTCGATAATGCCTTCAAATCCTCGTTTGATTATGAAAAATACTATGAATATACGTATTTTCTCCAGGTAATTATAAGATTTTTCTGTTTGGTTTTCTTTTTCAAAACAAGGTACTGTAAGGGCTATTTATAGTTACATAAATATAAGACAGGATTGCACGTACTACGAAAAGATAAGATAGGATTGCACGTACTGCGAAAAGATAAGATAAGATTGCACGTACTATAAAAAGATAAGATAGTATTGCACGTACTGCGAAAAGATAAGATAAGATTGCACGTACTATAAAAAGATAAGATAGGATTGCACGTACTGCGAAAAGATAAAATACGATTGCACGTACTGTGAAAAGATATGATATGATTGTACATACTGTGAAAGGATAAGATAGGACTATAATCAAAATATCTCTTATATCAAAAATATCTGGTTTATCGTTTACCGAATCTAAAATAATATCATAAAATTTGTATCGGGAATCGTATGGGTAAAACCGTACTCCGGATTGAAAAAGTCAATACATGGAAAATGCTCGAAATAATCAAATTAAGATAGAAATGAGTTTTCCCGAAACTTCTGGGTGGTGAAAACGTAAAAACCGTTGAAGTTGGACGATTTCCGATTATTCAAAATAATTAATATCTAATTTGAAAAATAAGTAAATAAATCTATAAATCATTTATAAAATCATATAATGACGTATAAATTACTATAAAAATAACAAAATTATCTATACTTTATTTTAGATATATAAAAATTAAAATTCATGAATTTATCGCATGTAAACATCGAACACAGATGTCAAGTAACACATAATTAGAATATTTATTCCATTCATTCCATCTAATATTTATTTTTAAGTCGTGGGTGTTACGGTCTCTCTCTGTTTTACAAGGTATTTAACATTTCTTCTTTGTTTTCTCGATTGTTAATATGATTTTTGTAACTCATTTTTCTCTATTTTAACATAATAACAAGGTTTGGATATGGATGTTTCCAAGAAACTTCTTTGTTCAGGATGTGTTTATGACTTTCGTGATTGAAGATTATGCAAAATAGGTATTTGTATATATCCGCTATTGCTAATCAATTGGAATTTTCTAGACGATTGTTGGTTAATGGTATAATATCATTTCGTTTATCTGGTTGCTAAATGTTAGTTTATTTCTGATTTCACTTGTGTCTTGAAAGAGTTATGAAGGTTTCATGGCAAGGTTAAATTTTAAATCTTTTGAATCTTTACCTCTTTTTCTATGTGTTTTACTCCTTTTAATTTTGTCTGCAAAAGGATTGGATTTTGGTTTCTTGTTAACATAATATTTTGAAATTTTCTTGGATCGCAGATCTTGTTGTCAGCTTTCGAGTGCACACATTATGGTGAGAGGTAATTCGCAGGAACAATGAAGTACAATTTTCCGGTGAGATACAATCGCGAGAGTGTAACTATTGCCTGAAAATACAACCAGGTGACCGAAAGGTTGTAGGAGTGATTTTTTTTCAATTTTTTAACATAAATGTAGACCATGCTTATAGTATATATAGATCTCTTCTGTTTTGATATGTAAATGAACATTATCATCTTTATCTCAAGTGTAGTGAAAGGCTAATATGATTTTCTTTTCAGGTCCTCAATCGACAAGTGGTGAAGTCTGAAAGTGCCACAATAAAGGTAATGATCACAGTTCTATTGTGAAGATATACCTATATGATGTAACCAAGTTTTATTCTAGGATATTCATAAATTCTTGTATTTATCACTTATGCTAGAGTGGTGATATTTGTCCTGTGAATATGTTGCGTATTTAGAAGTTCAAAAGAATGACAATTAAATAAAACTAAATCTACTCTCAACATCAGTCAATTGGAAATTGTGTTACAGAAGAAAACATGTTTTAGTATATAACAAATTAATGATCCATTTCATCATAAGGTTGCTAAGTTGATTCTATCACTGTTTTTTGTGTTTTATTTAGTTTTAAGTAAGGTAACAGCTAGATAGAGCAGAGAAAAATAGCAGAATAGAGATAGAATCAGAGAGATAGAAGGCAGAAATGTAAAGTTTAGGCAGAGAAAAAAGAGAAACTAGTAGAAGATTGAATATAGAGAAAAAAAAACCCTAGAGATAGAGATAATCAGTTATAGAGAGAGTGGTGGAAACTATTCCTTTTCATAAATTTAACATAAACTGAATTGTTGCATTAGAAGTTGTAATTATACTACAACATTAGTAACTAACTTACCGAAAGTACCATATTATCAATAAATCTACTATTAATACTTCAACTCATACAAGCACAAATTTACTATGTGCATATTCCAGAACTAGAATTTGAGATCCCACCGGAGGCTCAACGAAGCTCTTTGTCCACGGTAATAACTTTAAATCTCACTTATTTTGTGTGATGATTCTACATTATATATTTGCATTTAATCAACAAATTAAGATTCTATGTTTTTTGATAATTTATTGATAGAACTAAACTGATATGCTAAGATACAGAATGGTAATATATGCTTGAAACTGCAACTGGGATTACTTATTTGAATAAAAGATTACAGAGGTTATTAAATAGAAACACCTATCAACTAAACTCCTTCAAACCAGGACATGATCCTAATATAACTCCACGTTCTCCTAACCACCTATGACTACTACAACGTACACATTGATTTATTCAAACATAATAAAACTCTGCAAATAAATAAAAACATGTTTAAAATTAACTCCAACATTTATGTACTGCATTATATGACCTAAGACCGTAAGTTTAGGGAAATCACTGAACATTATAACTTATAAATTATTATCATACTAATATCAAAGGACTCGGAGAATGTTTACCGTCTACATGTTGTGCCTGGTCCACTTATGTAGGCTATGATTTTATTAAGCCCAACTAAACAAATAAAAAAAACAAAAACACAGTAGAATGTTAGAGAGAGAGGAAAAAAAAGGAAATAAAAGGGGGGAGACAAAACCTTTTGTGTAGTAGCGTGAAGTGATTCAAAACAATCCCAGAGGTGGAAGTACCAGCAGCAATAAGGTTGTATCTGTGAATTCTGTGTTACAAATCGGTGAGAATATCCAAACTTGGTTTAATGTATTATTAGTGAAATCCACATCTATGTGAAGATTAATGTTTGTATGTACCTCTAGTATTAACTAGAGAGAAACTTGTGTATCCCATTATTTATAGTGGAAGTGTTTTAGTCTGGGTCGTTTACTGTCACCTCGTGGTTTTTTCCCTTCACCTTGGAGGGTTTTCCACGTCTACAAGGTGAATCATCATGACCGTTGTTGATGAGGGGATCGCTAAAGATAGTAAGTGATCACCCAGATTCATATTGTCAGTTATCATTTAATATATGAGAGATTTTTATGTTAAAAGATGAATCATCATAAGCAAATGTAATCACATTTTCTAACGCTTGTATGTTGTAACGACGACTTTAAGTTATAGAACAGACCCCTTTTTACACAGACAAAATAGCTGATGGACCATTGTAGTGTTTGGAATCAATATGGGCCATTTATGTCTGGATCCTTTTATTGGCGGCTGACATTTTTTTCTAGTTTAGGTTGGAGGGATATTAGTACACGATGCGGATGAATTGCAGGCCCTTCAGGAAGAGCGAAAGATGCTGGTTGTCTTTTTTGTAAATTATGTCTTTTTCATCATCGCTATATTTGCCTTGCGATATTGGATGGTATAGTTTGTTGCTATTATTCAAGCCATCTTAGTTCCAGGGAAGCAACTTTTTTCATTGTTTTTGACAGCTTCGTCGTCTAGTGTCACTGGTATTGTTAGAATACTTTTGTCATCCTTAAACACGGATCCAGCTGAAAAATTCTTAGAGGTTGAGCAGTTATATTCAGAATTATATGATTTAACTAATTAATTTTTGTATATTTTGTCATTAAAAATCATGTTTGCATGGAATTTAATTATGTCTTTGATTGGTCAACTGAAAGGTATTTATAATTGCAAAATCAGGATTGAAGAGCAGGCTATGGTGTGTAGAAGACTTTGATGAACTAGTGCAAGGAAAAGCACAGGGTCTTTCTTGTCTTATAGGAAGATATGTCAAAGTTTGACAAACTATTTTACATTCTTTTAGCATTTTTAATTTTAGATTAAGGTGTTTCACTTTTTTAAGAATGTAATGTATTTTGTGTGCTTGGTTTGGAACTATATATCAAGCTATGTACTTTGACAATGGTGTATTTTGGTAATATTGCTTCTGTTTGGTATTATTTGGTAATGAAATGAAAATTTTATATATTTTGGGGATATGCAACTTTATAAAAAATGCAAAGATGGGCGCACATTTGGGGCCCATAATATTATACTCATAGCCCAAACCCTGTTGCAACACTGGTCAAATTCTATTGCAACCCTCGTTGGTGTTGTAATAGGATGTTTCTATAAGAGATAAGGAGGGTTTGCAATAGGGTTTGTCGGGGTTGCAATAAAGTTATTTCCCAACAGCTAAAATTGCAACCCAAAATAGCGTTGGAATAGTGTTTTTTGCACAAATAGCAACGGTTTTTTGGCATTTAGTAACGGTTTCTTGGATTTGCAGAATCCAATATATGGCGTAGTGATTAATTTAAAATATAATCATATAAAATACGTAGTCACTTCTTTTAAAGTATTGAAAATACACTACCACATAATGGTCTTCGGCAACATCCAAAAAAAATGTTAAAAATACTGAAAAATGTAGTCATGAGTCGTAAGGCAACACTTTTATCAATTTTGAGGGTGTAGGAAATTTACATGTGGCATTTGATATTATGCCAACACATTTCAGAAAACTGTGCCAACATCGATCTTATTTTGCCTTAGGTTTCTATGGCGACATTTTTTTACTCAATAACAACACTAGCACTAGCACTGATGTTGGCTTTAACTATATGGCAACACCCTCTAGTCAATAGCAACATAATGTTGATGTTGCCATAATTCTTATTGCAACATCTTTCTCCCTCTATAGCAACACCAGTTGAATAACATTTTTCATTTTTCCAAGACCTTATCATGTTATAGCAACACAAGTTATTTTATTTTTTCCAACACCTTATCAGACTAAGGTAACACTTTTAACGGCAATTTTTGAGCAACTTGTTATCTAATAAAACATTCCAATATTAAATAAATTAATCCAAATAGTAAACACACAAGAAGCAACTCAATCAACTTAAAGAACTTTCACTATAATTACTTGAATAAAGAACTTCCAAGTCACACAAACATAAAATTTCAAGTCATACTAATTCTAACTACTCCAGCCTAAACTTCTATTTATATAAAATTACATGTATTAGAAACCAACTTTTACAATTGATCTCTAGCTGCTAAAAAGTCCACCAAAGTTCTGAAGGGAGATCACCAACTGAATTGGACGAAAATTACGCGCACACGACAGCTGTGGCTGAGAATGTAAAGACTATCTTGTGTATTTTATCAGTTTGGGCACATGCTTCTAATACATTGTGTATAGCTATTACCTCTAGTTCTGCCATAAATTCCTGAAAGAAAAAAAAGAGCATAGCCAGCTGTCACAACATATAAATTCATGAATACATATTCAGAAGCAGCCTCCAGTGTTCCTTTTAGAAATAAATTAGGGGAGAGTTTTTTACATCATAGGTAGGGTGGTCAGAGGGAGGAGAGATGGAGTAAAATAAAAAACAACATCCCTTGAATGCATCAAGTAAAGTGTGATAATCCAGGGGGTCTGAGTAAAACACCTTGAATCTGGTACTATGATTCTCGCCAACAGAAGATATAAAGCCCTGCAGTTTAGATGGAAAGAAAATCAAGAATTGTTAGATAATTTATACCATAAAAATATTATATGAGCATATACTCTGCATAAAAATGAGCAAACATGGATGTATCAGATAAGAGACATCAAAAACATAAATAGAAACAAGACTGGGGTTATTACTTGCCAATGAAAAATAAGAGATTGAAGTGAACATGGTAGATAATAATTCAAATCATTCAAATAATTCAAAAATAAGACATCAGATGCATGCACGGTCTCTGTATAACACTCGGTTGCATTACTAGATATGTTTTTTTGACAAAGTATCAATATAGTACACATTAAGGTAAATAACCTTATCAATATTTAGTTGTTTTTTGTCAGCCGCGATTCTCTACGTGTTATGTACACATTACTACCTTGAAATTTTTAAATGTTATGCAGATGCCCCACTATCACTTGAATCTGATTTGTTAAGCGCGCCTGTAAACCCATTTGGTGCATTCCTATCTCCCCCTATTCATTAACAAAGAAACTAAATCAGTAAACCATTGTGATTTTACTATTATTAAAATAATATATTAAGAAGAGAGCTGGCCGCATGCTTCAATCTTAGCTCGAGGACTAAGTACAGAGATGAAATCAACGCAAATTAGATCAATAGCACCTGACCTACACATACAATCTGCAACTGATGTAGAAAAGAGATGGGGAAAATTACAACATATACATATATATAAAAGGGAAATGGATTTTTTCGTCACCCAACTTATCGTGTTTTTAGGAACTTACCATTCAACTATTATTTTTTTTCTTTTGCTCACTAATGTTAGGTTCATATTTGTTTTAACTCACTAACGTTAGGTTCAGATTTGATTATTAGCATTATGTCAATTTTTTGTAGCATTAATATTTTAATGATTCGATATATGTCTATATCTTTATTTATAGTACTTCATATGTCCCCCGAGACGTTTACCTTGGTGATGAGAGTTTGACAAGCATTTTAAGGCTCCTAAAAGATGTAGTTTCATGAATTATTTTAAATTTTTTTCTTCCGAATAATAATTTAATGTTTAAATTTTTATATACAAAAAAATCTTAAAAATAAGTTAACAAACTATGTTTGTAAGAAAAATATCTTGTGATAGTTGTTTGATTTCATACCAAATTCACATTATTACAACATTATTCTATTTTTGTGTTTATATATATACTTGTTTCACAATTCTATTAGAGTGGATGGGTTTATAGTTTTGATTTTGGATCACTAAGAGTTGCATGAAGGAGTTGTGATTAGTGCTTTCATTTGGTTTTTGAAAGTATCGTTTGGTAAAATATTGATATGTAATTTTTTAATGTTTTTAGTACTTTATGATCAGTTTGCTAATTTGATTATATAGAATTTTTTATTTTTTATTTCCCAATAATTTTAGTACGGATTGGGATGTCTCTTCCTAATAAATTTGGTTTTGAGCTTAGTACCTCACCTAAAAAGTAAAAGACGTATATGAACTGATTTTATGCGTCTGTTTACAATGTATATACATTTGTTCTGATCACATGTTTAAAATAATATGCGTCCTTCCTATAACATACATATATAATTCAGATATTATATGGTTTTTTGCTAACAAAGGATCAGTGTTAACTTTATAGAATAGTTAAACACTGGTTTACACAACATGTAATAAGAAGTGCTAATCACTTTAACATCTTGTCACTAATCTTTCCATTTCTGGCTTAGCATATCTTTCCATATTGTGTTAACTTTGATCTTCCTTTGTCAGTTAATCTTCACCCTTTATCTTGCACTCTTCAAACTGCTTCTTGTAGACTTGTCAATCCAACTGATTGGATCGTTTGTTGATTGATAATCTTGGATATTTAACTTGATTGTATTCTGTATTTGAGTTTCATTAGAGGTCTCCGGTTAGCTGTTAGAGAACTGACATCTTGATAAGTATAAAAGCTTATTGAGGCCTCATAGTTCTCTAATGATTTTTGACTTATCGAGATCTTCGAGTTCTCGAGTGACTTTAACTTATTCGAGGTCTCTGAGTTCTCGAATGTTGTTTGACTGTTCGAGGTCTCTGAGTTCTCGAATGTCGTTTGACTGTTCGAGGTCTCTTAGTTCTCGAGTGCAATCTTGACTTATCGAGATCTCCATTTCTTTACATGTAGAATCAGCTTATCAATATCTCTGAATTTTCTAGTGATATTATGACTTGTTGATAACTCAGAGTTCTCTAGTAAAGAAATGACTTGTCGATATCCAATCTTCGTGTCTTCAATTTGGCTTGTCGATATCTCTGAGACTTCTTTATAAGCTTTTCTTGACTTCTTTCTGGAGTCTCGATTGACTTCTCTATAACACTTAATCTGTGACTTGTAGACTTCTTGACTTAGAATGTTTTTCACAAAATAGATTTATTCAACTCCAAGCTTCTTCACACTTTCTCTAAGGCATGATCTTCATGATCTTCTTCCAGAGCTTATTCTTAGGCTTGAGACTGCTTACATAAAAATACTCCAGTCTAGTCTATATACATATTTACAGACTGAAATGTTATAACATAAAATACAAAATTAGATTACAATATAACTTACTTAGGGTTACCAATAAGACTTAGTCTTGTTATAGCACAAGCATGTCTTGCACAACATTATGCGACTCCTTCATATGCATCTAGTAAACTCAGACATATATAAGCTTTTTTATAAGACACATATGACACTTTTTGTACTAGTTATCACTATATTTTAATAATACTATAGAAAATTGACAAAATACTAATAATCAAATCCGAACCTAATATTAGTGAGTAAAATAAAAAAAACTTATAGTTGAGTGGTAAGTTTCTAAACACACAATAAGTTGGGTGACGAAAAAATTCATTTTCCCTATATAAGAACATATAAATGGTATAAAACCCCCCAAAAATTCAAAAAATATAAAAACACGGCATACATATAAAACCCCCCAAAAATAATTAGGGTTTGACAACTACAAAATTAACAAATTAAAACCCCTAAAAATTAGGATTTGTAAACAAATTATAAAGAACACCCAAAATTAAGGTCTGTAAATTCCAAATTAATAAATTAAAAACCCCAAAAATTAGGATGTGTAAACAATTATAAAGAACACCCAGAATTAGGGTTTGTAAACCCCAAATTAACAAATTATAAATCGATTTTGTACCTATAAATTAAATTAGAGTAAGTGGAGCTTTAAAAAGGAGCTAAAAAAAATCATACAGAGTTTAAAGAGATGAACAACTGAGCGGCAGCAAGAAGACTGGCGGCGAAGAGCAGATGAAGGGAAGCGAGATGAGTTGCGATTGAGTGTTTGAGCGCCTGCGGTGATGAGAAGAGTTGCGACTGAGCTGAGCTTGTATTTTGTGTCATGTGTTTTGACTTTTGTCAAATTTTCTATTTTTATTTGTGCGAGATATCAATTTTAGTTTGAGCGCGATTTTTTCCCTGCTTCATTTTTTAACTTTTTCACATATCTAAGCCAACATCGATAAGGGTGTTGGCATAGCAAATCTAAGGCAATATTTATAGAAATATTTTGTTATGATGTTCCCATATATCATACTTTTTAATTTCATGTCATATAAGCCAACATTTTTCTTAACAACACCATTTTTGGATGTTGGTAAAGACCATTTATGCGGTAGTGATAATGCATTACACGTTAGCAAAACTTAAGCTATATGTCTAGGTAATTTAAGATAAAAAATAAAAAAGACATGCACTACAAGAAATTTAGGATTTTCCTACCAATAATTTACATGCCGCTATACGTTAGTGTAAGTAAATAGTCTTTCTTTACCAAGAAATTTTGAAATTCTATGAAATAACCTTTACCTACCAATGTACGTTAGTGTAAGTAAATAGTCTTTCTTTACCAACTTTTACATACCAACCACTACCAATATTATACTGGTATATAAATCACCCTATTTACCAATAAAAGAGTTTTACACTACAAGAAATTTGCTTTGACACAACAGTTTTGCACCGTTGTCTGACTTTAAAATTTTTTGTTGAATACCCAGCACTCGTGCTGATATGAAGTAAGACAACGGTTTTTTAAACTTTTATTACAACAAGATAGCACAACAGTTACGCAAGACTTGTTACAGTTCAAGACAAAAAATGGAATTAAAAATAAAAACTGTTGTTGAAAATAGAGTAAAACAACAGTTTTAGTTCTACACAACGGTAAATTTGTGTCAACTAAGAGTATTCAATTTACAGTTCAAGACAAACAATGGAATTGGAAATAAGAACCGTTGTTGAAACAAAGTAAAACAACTGTTTTAGTTATACACAACGGTAAATTTGTGTCAACTAAGAGTATCTAATTTTATTCTTAAAATTTTATGTCTATTGAGACAATGGTAATTTCAATTTCACTATTGTCTCAAAACATAACAACAACAGTTTTTAAGAAAAGCTCTTATTCTAATTTCTTTGTGACAATGGCTTTTGTTCAGCACCGTTGTGTGGATGGTATTAAAACAACAGTTTTGTTCAAATCAAGCATTGTGTATATGCTTTTAAACAATTGTTTTGAATATGGAGTAGGTGTTCACTGTTATCTCAAAACTATTCAGACAATTCTCTGTATAGTAGTCACATTGTTCTTTATATTTTGAGACAACACTGTCTAATTTTTACCAGTTACTTGAATATTATTGACACAATGGCTTATAATTTTTACCTATTAGATTATCTAGCATAAGGCAACTGTGTTGATAATGCATTACTTAAGGTGGCTGTTGTTTGAATATATATTGTACAATGGTTTTTTTTTTTCATTGAAACACCATTATCTATTGAAGTGTAAAATTTTTGCATACCAAATTCAGTTCATGCACACCACCTGCGGAAACTTAAAACTAAAATTTTACCAATCACAAATCCATAAAAAACTAAATACATATCATTCAATCCATCAATCCGCAACTTATCAATCTAGGAACACAATCCAAGCCAACTAAATAGAACTACATCCATAGACTTCAACATTCACAATACTTAAAAACAAATTCAACAAAAACCAAATCCTACAATCTGATCAGCGCATAAGAACTTGTACCAAACATCCAAAGTTTACTTAACGTCTCACATCACTAACTACATATTTGAAAACTTGCACTTGACCAAATATTTCTAAAGAAAATAAACTGATTGTTTCACATGGGATCCTTGATCACGTACCCTTCCTACGTGCTCAGGCTTGCCAAGAGCCATCGTTAAAACATCATTAACACCTTCCACTGCAATTTTTCCTTCCTTAACCTCCTCCTTCAGCTTTTCCTACAAAATTAAGATTATCCTTTTTTAATCTTAGCTATTCGTATATAAAATATCTAATATGTCTAGGCATATAAAAATGTAGTACTTACAATTTAGCAAAGTTTGTTAACAGTTTAGCAAAAAAAAGGTTCAAAGTGTTGGTACAAACTTAAATAGCATAGAGTATGAATCAATGTATGAATGTAACTAGAGAGTAAAACGTAGTCTAGCCAAATTGCCTTACTCATATTATTGTTGATTGGAATGCTACTACCACTAATAGAAATGAAATGTCCTATTAAATAGGAACTGATCAACTGAACTCCTACAAACAATCAAACACTAACTTATTCTCTAATGCTCCTACTAAATTGCTATATATGTAATGACCACGTCTAAATCGTGATTACAAACTAACACATCAACAGGCAGATAGAATTATGTAAATAAAATAAAAAAATAAATATGTTGGAAAGTCAGCAAGAAAACAAAAATGAATATGTTGTTTCAATAGCACTAACCCATTCATTTTCAAGGTTTGCATAACCTTTTCGAGCCATGCGATGTGGATATATACTCATTGACCTTCTTTGAACTTGTTCATCATGAATTTTCTTCATAAAAAGCATGAATGAGGTTAAATAAGATCACGACTAAGTAAATATTGTATATAAATTTAGCCAAAAAAATATTACGTAAAGGTAAATAGAACCATACCATAAATTCCTTTGACGTGCGATCAGAAACAAATATGTCCCAATGACATTTTTCAATGAAAGAATAATCTGCAGGGGGGATGTGCCAAAATTTCAGGTTGATCCAGATAAGGAAGAATATAATCTTTGGTGAGCCGACATTTGAACTCCCTCCATTTTGAAGATGCAGATAATAAAACCATCTTCTTGGCTGATTGAGGTACAATAAAAGCCATCTACATACATAAGAAACATTAGTATCATTAAAAAAATACAAGCAAGTGAAAGAACATAAGCAACTAGATTATTTCATTTTTTTTAACTGCACACAGTCCCAAATCTTTTCATGTGTGTCTTTTGGAACAGACTTCCAGGAATCATGCCAGATTGGGGCTTTTGTTCTTGCCAAAACTCCGATATATGATTGCATCTCTGCCCCTGCTTTACCATATGGCTCTCCTTTTGAATTAAAAGACACCGCAAGTTTGATCCCCATCATCTTAGACACTGCAAGTTTGATCACCATCATTTTGCGTCTTAGAATCCCCATCATCTTAAACACCGCAAGTTTGATCCCCATCATCTTGCGTCTTAGACATTAATTTAAAAAAAGTGTTTAATATACATTAAACATAGTTTATTCACACAAAACTAGACCCGGCATAATATGGTTTTGGATCAATTTTAGTTGATTAATATGGATTTGGACTGGTTTATGAACAAAAACCATATATTAACTATATTATATCAAATATGGTTATAATTTGGTTTGGTTTTATATGGTTATGGGATTAAAATATCGATAACCATATTTGTATCTTTTCATTCTTCAGGCTACTGTTAACATTTAGATAAGAGTATAAGACTGGTACCGCTCTACAGCATATAAAACAGATTATCTACAACAATATCTCTGTAATTACGTTTCTACCGTCATTTAGAAGATTCATGTTTTAGTTTCCTGGCGTTAAGATAACAAATAAATCAGTCCTGGTCCAGTACTTTAGGCCCAAACATTAAAATTTGATTTTACGACATTGCAGAGAGTAAGAGCTGTTAAGAAGCAAGAAACACTAACTAATACCTGTAACTTTCAAAGCCGGGTATGAACCAAATTTTAAAAATTGGTTTAGTTTGGACTGAATATATGGTTCTGGACCTATATTGCCAGGTCTACACAAAACATCTAACACTAAAACATCCAACAAATATATACTCAAAACAAATTCATTCATCATAAATATAACCCCAAAATCACCCATACAAACATACATAACTCAATACATATTTATAAATATATATATTTGTAACTCAATGCATGCAAAATCCAAGATAACTCAATGCATGCAAAATCCAAGATAAATGAAAACTCAAAACTGAATCAACAACAAACATTTTAAAAACAGAGATGTAATTAAAAGAAAAAAAGAAGCATATTTTAGAAACCCCAAATAATAAAACCCTAAAAATGGTTATATAAACCCCAAATCAATCACTCAAATGCCCCAAATATAAACCCCAAATCCAAAATACAAACCCAAAATCCCCAAATATGGATGTAGGTTTTAGGGTTTCATAATCCCCAAATATAGATGACATATAGGTGTGGGTTGTGTTAAATACCTCTGTTGAGTTGTTGAGTCGAACGGAAGATGAAAATCGTCGGTGAAGAGTTAAAATCGCCGGTGTTGAGTTGAAATCGCCGGTGTTGGTATTGAGGTGTTTAGAGAAAGAAGTAATGGAGTAAACAAAGTAACGGGTTAAAGTAAATGGGGGGAGATGAAAATGAAATTGGGGGGAGATGAAAATGAAATTGGGGGGAGATGAAAATGAAAGAAGAGGGAACTCAAAAAAAATTATTTCAAATCAACGGTTTATAATTCAGTTCTACTTTTAATCTGACGATCAGTATTTTTTCCTATTATTTTTTTTCAAAATTAAACAATAAATTGTAAAACCTGTGTTCAAATCTTGTATTTTCAAAATATAGTTTAAACAGACTTACAACGGTTACAATTTTTGCCCGAAACTCGTTGTCCTATATGTTCAAAAAATTAATTTTGAACAAATTCGACATTCTAGTGTAAATAAATTTTATCAACACTCCATGTTTCCTATAAAATTCGAATATTTCATATATGACTTTGATTTGATCATTCGGATGTGAAAAAATATTTAAAAATTGTCGAACATTCCGTGCATGACTTTATAAGTAAAATTTATTAAAAATCGTACTCTCTGAAACGAGAATGTTACCCGAGCGTCCGAATAATTATTTTAAATGAGCTGTTCGACGATCCAACCGTACGGATGTCAAGATATGTTGATTTTGGGCTTGTGAAAATATATTTAAAAATTCCCGAACATTCCGTCCATGACTTTATAAGAAAAATCCAGTAAAAGGCGTACTCCCTGAAACGAGAATGTTACCCGAACGTCCGAATAATTTTTTTAAATGAGCTGTCCGACGATCCAACGGTACGTATGTCAAGATATGTTGATTTTGGGCTTGTAAAAGAATATTTAAAAATTCCTGAGCATTCTGTGCATGACTTTATAAGGAAAATCTAGTAAAAGACGTACTCCCTGAAACGAGAATGTTACCCGAACGACCAAATCATTTTTTTAAATGAGTTGTTCGATGATCCAACCGTATGCATATCAAGATATGTTGATCATTCGGATGTGAAAAAATATTTAAAAATTCACGAACATTCCGTGCATGACTTTATAAGGAAAATCTAGTAAAAGGCGTACTCCCTGAAACGAGAATGTTACCGAACGTCCAAATAATTTTTTTAAATGAGCTGTTCGACGATCCAACCATACGAATGTCAAGATATGTTGATTTTGGGCTTGTGAAAAAATATTTAAAAATTTTCGAACATTCCGTGCATTACTTTATAAGGAAAATCCAGTAAAAGGCGTACTCCCTGAAACGAGAATGTTACCCGAGCGTCCGAATAATTATTTTAAATGAGCTGTTCGACGATCCAAATGTACGGATGTCAAGATATCTTGATTTTGGGCTTGTGAAAAAAAATTTAAAAATTCCCGAACATTTCGTGCATGATTTTATAAGGAAAATCTAGTAAAAGGCGTACTCCCTGAAACGAGAATGTTACCCGAGCGTCCGAATAATTATTTTAAATGAGCTTTTCGATGATCCAACCGTACGGATGTGAAGATATGTTGATTTTGGGCTTGTGAAAAAATATTTAAAAATTCCCGAATATTCCGTGCATGACTTTATAAGGAAAATCCAGTAAAAGGCGTACTCCCTGAAACGAGAATGTTACCCGAGCGTCCGAATAATTATTTTAAATGAGCTGTTCGACGATCCAACCGTACGGATGTCAAGATATGTTGATTTTGGTCTAGTTAAAAAATATTTAAAAATTCCCGAACATTCCGTGCATGACTTTATAAGGAAAATCTAGTAAAAGGCATACTCCCTGAAACGAGAATGTTACCCAAACGTCGGAATAATTTTTTTAAATGAGTTGTTCGATGATCCAATCTTACGGATATCAAGATATGTTGATCATTCGGATGTGAAAAAATATTTAAAAATTCCCGAACATTCCGTGCATGACTTTATAAGGAAAATCTAGTAAAAGGCGTACTCCCTGAAACGAGAATGTTACCCGAACGTCCGAATAATTTTTTTAAATGAGTTGTTCGGTATCCATAATTATTGAGCTATACAGTTAGGTCGTTATTCTCTTCTTCGCATCTCCTCTTCTTTCTATTCTTCTTTTTTCATCTTTTCATTCAATTATCTTCTTAACATCACGATTCAGGACATAATCTCGATTCAGAGCATCACTAGGACTTCTCTTCTTTCTTTCAGGTAATTGATGTGAAAACATCTTCTCTTCTTAACTTTGGATTAGGGTTCATGTTGATTTTGGGGAAATTTTTTAAAATCTCATGAATCTGAGTTAGGGTTTTTAATTGGAATTGGGGTCAAATAAGATTAAAGATTGTATGTTATTGACATTTTTTTGATGTTGATTTAGAGCGGTGTTGTGTTTGTAGTATGAAGCACTCGACTCTCTCCACTCTTAATACACTCGACTATCTCCACTCTCAATACAAACAACACAAAACACAACACTGGTACTTTTTTTAATATTTAATTATTTTATTTAACTATATGTTAATTAATTTTTTTTCATCATAGATATAAACCTTTGTGTGTGTTTGTATATGTGGGTACATATGTCTCTGTTTAAGCATACAATAATGATGTTTTGTGGTATAATCTTCCATGTTTTGATATAACTTGTAGACTCTCAAGCTTAAGACATTGAGTCAGGTTCTGATGGAGACCATTTTGAGCCCTAGGTTTTATTTCCTTTTTTATTCACTTTCTTTGAAGAAGTTTCAAGTGTCGAGTTGTTAGCACTGTGGAATGGTTATTTCATCTTGTTAGTAGTTTGTGTATCATATCTTATTTTATGTTTTGCATATTGTGCAGGTTCTTGATATGATACTGAGGTTTGCTGGCTGCAATTGGTATTAAAATTCAACATGTCTGATCTGTGTGGTGATGCCATAACAAGGTTATGTTCCTGTCTAGAGATCCTTCGCGGTGACATTTGGAGTTTCTTCAGGTACTGTATGACTTGACTACAGCCTTGATGTTCTTCTTAAAGTTGCCTCTGATGGACATAATACATAGTGCTTATTAACATATCTGAATATAGCAGCTCTCTCTTATAATCCATATAATTACATAGTAAGTTTAGAAAACCCCCAGACCTAATGCATTGTCCGTTTCTGCTTGGTGTAAAATGTGATCCAGTGATGCACATGTTCAAGTGTGATGGATGAATCTATTTACAAAAATTTCTTTTAGTTTTAGATTTTGTTATGGAGAACTTTTTGGAAGATTGATTGATGGAGGGATGGTAGGAATAACAGTTGAATAGAATTCAGTGGAAAACATACAGTTATTGGAATGTTAAGTTTCCGTTATAGCATTTATTTGGTAAACCAGAGTTTTTGTTTTGTGTGTTGGAATGCTTTCTTCTGTTGCTAATTAAGATAAGTAATTATAGAATGTTTATTATTCCATGCATGTTGCTTGATAGATATGACTCATATAGTATGCTTTATTTGTTTGGATATTTTCTGATTCTTTTTCATAAGTTATAGGTTTATTCGGGACTTGTTTGCATACAATATTGTTCACTTACTAGAATGCAGTTTAAAGTTCTCCCTTTTTCCAACTCACTATTAAATTCTCCTACCTCTAAGCTTGAATCTGGAATTATGTATCGTCGGCGCTCTAACCATAATTGTAAGCCCAACATTGCGTATTCCACACGCAATTCTGTTGTTTGTAACTATAAATTCATAAAAATGTGTTTCAGCGCTGTATTTAATTCTCTTGTCCAGACTTCAAAATTAAGAAGCCTGTAATCTCAAATCATTGTTAATCTCTTGTCCAGACTTCAAAATTATGTAAATTTGAACTACCACAGATGTAGATATGGTTGTACGGAACACTCCAAGACTCCATTTGAAGAACTAATCTAGAAAAGCTTGTGAGTTATTAGGACTCCATTGATTTATATGTACCTACCAATATTAACTGTAAAATTCTAGTATTAATTATTTCTAATCTCCAAGGAAGCAAATATTGCAGACACTCTTTATAAGCAAGATTTTGTTCTGTTATGTGTTTGGTTATTATATGTTTAAGATTTTTTCCTAAAGAAATCACTAATGCAAAAATGTTGCTTGTAAATTTGAATACTATTTTTCTTAATTGCGTGAGCTAATTTTATTAAGGGATTTTATAATTTACTATTCAGGTTCATTAACTGTTTTATTGAGGTTGTTTACGTTTTTATCCAGACATTCATCTACAGCATTATCCTATTTACATTTTCAGGGAGGGAGAGAAACCAATTATAGAAGAGTCTATTACATTTGCTGAAAATGTACAAGAGGAAGATGAGTAAAGATCTTGAGGTTAAGCTCAAGAAACTGGCTAAAGAAAAATTGTTGCAAGACCAAGACAAGCTGCACATGAGCAAAGAGAAAGGTGCAGGAGAACATTGCCTGGTTACTTAAGAAAATAGTCGACGCAAATCCAGGCATCACAATCAATCATCAAGATTTATGCACAACCAGTGATGATGATAATTACCTCACACCAATTACCGGAGGCTCTTCAGTGGACTTGTAGTATTATGGCATTGTGATTAATTTGTGTATTTTTCAATTCATAGATGAACTTGTAAATTTGTAAAAATATTTAGTTTGTTGATGAATGTATACGTGTCCAGGTTTACTCTCTTTATAGTAATGCAAGAGCTGCAAAATGTAGTATTACTCTCTTTATACTCTCTTTGATTTGTATGTATTTATCGCCAAACTTTTAGTTTAATAGTTGAACTCGTCCATTTGAGGTAGTATTTTTGGTTTTTGATTTGGCTCATGATTATTGATTGTTAGTTTGTTTGTCGAATGATTCATAGTTTGGAAATTTCTTGGTTAAATGGTTTTGGATTTGTTTTGTGGGGACTTGCATATATGCAAGTCAAATTTTTTTTTACCATTACTCAACAGACAACGGTTACTATCACAATGTGTAAAACAATCATCTAAATAAGGTGTTCAGACAACAAGACACAAGACCGGTTGTTTGAACCTCATTTACCCAACACTACTAAGAACCATTGTCTGTGAGCTTTCCTTTAAGTCAATTTTCTTTTATTACCATTACTTAACAGACAACGGTTATTGTCACAATGTATAAACAATCATCTAAATAAGGTGTTCAGACAACAAGTCACAAGACCTGTTGTTTGAACCTCATTTACATAACACTACTAATAACCATTGTCTGTGAGCTTTCCTTTTAATAATGGTATGTAAAAACCATTGTTTGATGTTCAATAAGATAAGGGTTATAATAAACACTTGTCTAAATTACACAACATAAGGCCAAAAATTGTAGTCTCACACTACCATAAGTTAGCTTATTAACAACGGTTTTTGACTATTATGTGAAAGATTTAAGACAACAGTGCAGAATCCGAACTGTTGTCTATCTCGGTAAGAGGATGCCACAGAGACAAGTCTTTCAAAAAACAGCTATAATCGTTGTTCTACATGTACTCCAATAACAGATTTTTGAGGAAAGGAAATTCACAGTTGTCTACGAATTTGGGGCAACAGTTTTTTTGTCAATCGTTATTTCATAGATGTTGTGTAATTGCAAATTTCTTGTAGTGTTACCTACATTTATAAGTTGTAAGTAAATGTCAAATTTCTTGTAGTGAGCTTTCTTTGGAAATCTATGTGGAAGTTTGGAAATAAGGAAAATGGAGCCTATGTATACCGAATTCAAAAAATATTCTCCCTCAGTGAAACACCATTTGTGCAGGAAAACACACACTAAATTTCTCACACCCCTCTGCAAGATAATCCAATCATAAAAGCGCAAAAAATACGTAACTGACATGCTTAAATCTCGTAAATGAGATACGCATCAAATCCATATATTATCTCTGCAAATATCTAATCTCGGCACAAAAAATGGAACAAATTAACTCCTAACAATATACAACTAATACTGAAATGAAAATAAATAAATAAAATAAAAATATGAACCCCCTTCTCATCAATGGACTCCTGACGTATACGAAGGAGTGCGATTCGTTCGAAGAATCGCCTTCCCATTCCCGAAAGTGTCTTTAAGCCACAGGCTTTATCTTTTTTTGAAGTTAAGGGAGGTACAAGAATACACAAAAAACATGAAATCAATTGAGATACACAAAACAAATACACATGCAATAAGAATTTACCCAAGAACCCAATTGTTATTTGAGAAGAATCATACCAAACTGAGATACTCAAAGCCCCAAATCAGAAACCAATTGAGAGTGCAAGATCCAGTCTGAAACCTTAACCGAAGACCCGATTAGATGCGAAGAAGAAACCCGATTTCTCCAATCCCCAAATTATAAACCAACTGAGAGTTTGGGAGTTGAGCACCCAATTCGAAACCCAGACTGAAGACCCGTTTGATGCACAAACCCGATTTCCCCAATTTGAAACCCTAATTAAGGCGTGAGAGTTGAAAGCCCGATTGCAAGCCCTAATTGAGAGTGTGATTCCAAACCCTAGCTCGATTCCAAACCCGATAGTTACTGAGTGAGTGATTGAGGGTGAGAGTGTTTTGGTGAGTGAGCGTGTATTTGTGAGTGAGTGATTTAGGA
This sequence comes from Apium graveolens, assembly GCF_009905375.1. Lineage (NCBI taxonomy): Eukaryota > Viridiplantae > Streptophyta > Magnoliopsida > Apiales > Apiaceae > Apium > Apium graveolens. The sequence continues at coordinate 30,708 of NW_027419274.1, forward strand.
CGATAGTGTGTAATTAGAGTGTGTTTTTAGATTTACGAAAAGTACTACAATTATTTCATTTCCCTCAATTGTCTTATTTTTTTTAATTTTTTTCAGCCACACCCATGTAATTGAACAAATGCCTGCCTAAATATTTCAATTTTGGTAACAATTATTTTAACACCAATGATAACACTAATTTTCATGTTACCATAGATACCAAATTTTGGCTATGATAACACAAAATATTTACTAATACATTAAAATATTTGTTAAGATGCATTTGATAGATCTCCTTATATATATTACTCAAGTTCTATGGAGACCACGTTTTTGTTGGAGACCATGGAGACCAATTTTGTTCTGCAACTAAAATATTGTATAAAAACATTACAAAATGTATTATTTTATGCATTATGTTCTACAAAAATCTTTATTTTATTCAAAATTTTGAATATCATACATGTACTACATGTAAAACATTACAAAATATTTTATTCTACGAAACATATTTAGTTTGCAGAATATTTGTTCAACTTGCAGAACATACACTTTATACTTATTTTAAACTTAAATGAACTTCAACATTTTTAATGAATTAGTGATATTCGTAAAACATACTTCACAAAATAATATATTTCATAATATTTTGATTGTAGAACATAGGTGGTCTCCGATAAAAATATGGTCTCTATAGAACTTTTTTCTATATATATACTATGGAGTCCACCTTTAATTGGAGTCCTCGGAGTCCATATATGTTCTGCAAGTAAAATATAGCTTAAAATATTGCAAAACATATTATTTTTCCACAAAATCACTATTCTATCAAAAATCTTGTAGATTGCATACATTTTACAAGCAGAACATTGCAAAAATATATATTCTACAAAACATGTTTAGTTTGCAGAACATAAATGTTCATATTGCAGAACATATTGCAGAACATACATATTGTACCGTAAATATATGAGATTTGCATGATTTTGTTGAAGTTATGTTATTTGTGTAACATGTTTTGCAAAATAACACGTTTTACAATATATTTTATTTGCAAAACGTAGATGGACTCCGAGGACTCCGATAAAAAGGTGGACTCCATAGAACTCACCCCTATATATATATATATATATAAGTCAAGTTCTATGGATACCACGTTTTTGTTGGAGACCTCGGATACCACATGTTCTGCAATCAAAACACTATCAAATATATTATTTTGTGAAGTATGTTTTACGAATATCACTAATTCATTAAATTTGTTGAAGATCATTTAAGTTTAATAAGTATAATGTGTATGTTCTGTAATTTAAACAAATATTCTGCAAATTAAATATGCTTCGTAGAATAAAATATTTTGTAATATTCTACATGCAATATATGTATGATGTTCAATATTTTAAATCATGATCTCTGTGGTCTTCAACAAAAATATAGTGTTCATAGAAATTGACTTTATATATATAAATATGTGTACCTCCATTCTTTTCAATTCAACGGCATGGACGTTAATCTGCCATCAACACTCAATATGCATCCCACGTTTAGGTATTAGAAAGGTCATCATTATTAACAAGTTAATTAAAATCGGTTATTTTTGTTAAGAAGTTACAGAAAATAGTCATTATTGTAATTATTTCACAAAATAATATATTTTTTGTGTTAATTTGCAAATATGCAAAGATTATTTCCACTATAACCAAAATTACTAAAATCCGTCACCAAATATCGGTGGAATTTAGCTATAATCGATCATATCCGGTGGATTTTAGTATAAAATCGATCAACTCATTTTGGTGGCTTTTCAGAGGGCGGATTTTAAGTTTTGCGGTGGAATTTTAAATAAAATCGACCGAAACTTTGGTCGCTTTTATAAAATTTAAAATTTGAAATTCAAATTTTTGTGAAAATTTGAATCTCCCGCTCCTAAATAAATTACACCAAAATCGGTCGATTTTAATATAAAATATTTCAAAAAAAAAGAACCACCCCCACCCATCAACCGTGTAACCGCCGGCCACCTCCCAGAAAAAACTCCGGCGACCCATCTCTCACCATTTCATCCTCCGTTCTGAGGTGATGCACGGTACCTTGTTGTCTTGATGGGAGATCGGCTGTAACTACGACGTCGGTTGTGGTAATGGATTGGGCTTACTCCGAGTCCTGCTTCTTCGACTTCTGTATGAATGGCAAGTGTAATGGAGCACATAGATCACAATCATAAGCATAGCATAAAGGACTTACAAATATTTGATCGTCAAAGAAACTTAAATATTGAGTCCTAACAGTTAATCAAATATTAAAGAGCTAATTTAAATATTCAGAGCTAATTTAAAATATTCTTCTGTTAACTTCCTTCCTTTCTCTCGATCAAATCAAACTCGAAAGTACGGATGGATATACAAGCAAGTAAACAGATACATGATATATAACTCAACAAAATTAGCATCAGGAAGTTTTGATTTGTGTAAACAAGTTGACTGATCACGTAAAACAATAACAGAGATAGATTGAAACAGTTATAGGTGGGGGGGTTTCAAAGTAAAAAAAAATATTTTTTTTGTTTTCTTTAAATATTGTTAAAGAAATATTGTTAAAAAAAATTGTATGAGACTTTTCTTTGTAATTTTAATCAAAAAAATTTAAAACATGTAATTCATGTTACTCTCGTATTTAACTTTTTAATTTTTTAAAATATTTAAATATGGGTAAATTAAATTATTTTAAATTTATTATTCACATAAAAGCCACCGAATTCAGTTGTTTTTATTATTTCCAATATTTGTAATTTTTGGAGGGAAATTTCCCGCCTACTATTATTGAATTTAATAAAAATAAAAGGATAACTAAGATTAAATTCCACCGATTAAAAGCGACCGAATGTAAATTCCACGGATTAAAAACGACCGAATTTAAAGGTGGATTTTATTCATTGGTCAATGAGAATTTTAGTTGACTTTTAACTCGGTTGCTTTTAATTGGTGGAATTTAGTTCTTTGTGTTGTAGTGTTCGTAAGATATTGATGGCCATGATCCAGCCCAAACCATGACTAAGATTTTTGCATCGGTTCTTGGGAGATTTTTTTCTTCATAGACAATATGAAACATGGAGACAGTGATCATCTAGATTTATCATTTGATTAAGTCCATAATTCGTGTTTATTTAGAGCTTAGCATATAAAAGATTAAACAAAGGAGACAAAAATTTCATATATGTACTCACTCAACCCACAAAACCTACTGCAGTGGTGGTGGAAAAACCCTAAACAATCATGTCCTGCAATCACAAATTATTCATCGAACACTAATCCGAGAAGTGAGATCAACAAACGCATCTTCCCTACAAGGAATAGTTAAACCTCCCATAGGATGAACAAAACCAAACTCCTCCTCTGCACGACGCAACAGCTCTTGAAATGAAGGATGGTTGAGGTAGGTTACAGGCACCACGAACCGCTTCTTCTGAGCTTCTCCTACGTACACTGCAACACAGCCTTTGGGAACATTACAGAGTTCATTTTTTGTAATTCGTGAGTGAACTTTGCTGGCTTGCTTTGGGTTGATAAACATAGATGGCAAGTGAATTCCCATGACTTTAGCTCCACACAACTTTGGATCTTGGAGATGAGAGTTTTGATCAGATCTTTAGAAAGTTGTACGGTTTGGGGAAGTTTAGTTCTTGTATTTATAATCCTTGTTTTTGTATTAATTAATTACTCCCTCCGTCTCATATTACGTTTCCCATTTTAAATTTTTACATTTTTATGAAAATCAATTAACTACTAATTTACGTCTAATTTATAAAATCAAATATAGTCATGAGTGATCTTTTAGATTCGTATTTATGAGTATTTATGAAAGTTTTTTATAAAATCAATTAACTATTTATGAAAGTTTTTTATATTTAACACTAATACGAAATTAAATATATTAACAATTAAAAATGTGTATTGACAAACGTGTGCAACACAAATAGAAAACGTTTATAGGGATGGACGGAGTATAAAAACGGGAAAGACCTACGTTTATTCGTCCAAGTTGTTACTGAATTATTGTACGGCAGCCGGCAATTCTTGACTTTGATTTTTCTTCGGTCCTACCTTTATTATTTTTAGCTCATATAGTCTTGAATATCCAAATTCCAAACACCACTTGGTGAAAGTATGTTCCATAGCATTGCATGAGGTCGACATATAAATTATTATTTTAGAGAAACAACAAGGAAGAGATCAAGATGCGGCCGTACACCGAAAACGAATTGAAATGAATGGTTTATTGAAAGAAATCAATTGAAAGCGATTTATCGAGAAAAAGGTGTGGGCTTTAATTATTTGGATTTTCTGTTGTGTGATCATGGGTACATAATAAGAAGGTATGTGTCAAAATTTGTTGGTTTTTCAATCATTAATATTGATGGACCCTCCTGTATTTACATCAATTTCACCAATAATAACACTCCAAATTCATAAAACTTAATGGGTACACATTGGAATAAAATCTTGTGCTAGTTTTACCTGCAAATGCAAAGTGTCTACGTGTATATTATGGTTGATGTGCATTTTCTCATTATGGGCCAATTTGGTGCTGGATCCAAGAATCCATCAAGATTCATTCAAGGACCATACCTATCCAGGCACTTAATCACCTTCTTCTCTCTGATTGCACATGCTGCAACTTGATGTTATCTTCCAGTCGGTATCCTGAATTTATGTTCTACAGATATATATATAAATATATATATATTTATATATGCACCGTGTCACATGTTTTCATATTTGTTCGTCCTACGGTTATATATAGGATAAGGTTAAACATGATTCTAATATTGAGATGTCTTCCAATATTAGCAATCAAGTTTCTAATATTAGCAATATTAGCACCGTGCTAATATTAAATTATAAGTGTGAGGGCTAAAAGACTAAAATAGAAGAAAATAAATTAGCTTGCATACTCTTTGAAATTTTGCCCTAGTAGAGAACAAAATCACAGTTAAATATCAAAATAGTCACTGAAACGAAAACACCACATTTAAGTGCCTAAAAAATAGTAGGGGGTTACATTTCACATATTCATCGATATGCTTCGTTTCCTATCCTAACTGAATAAATTCGATCGAATTTAGCCGAATTTCTTGTAGCTGTAATGTAGGGATTTGTTGAAAACGTAGATGGGCTTTACACAAAAAATATTTCAATAATATTTTTACACCAGCACAATAATAACAGATTACTTTTATTTCTTAATAATAGAAATACAACTTATACATATATATAAGTGTTTACACACACTGCAATCTTTTTCCTCTCACAAGAGCTTCAGCTCTTTTCTTTCTCTCTGTGAACCTCACTATTGGTGTTGTATACAAGAATGCAGGAATGCCTTATTTATAGGCTCTGAGATGATGACCTAATTGCTTAAGTAATATTGTTGCTGACCTAATTTCTTACATAGACATACATTTAATACAAGCATATCAAATTTCAATATCTAGGTTCCTGCATCTGTGTTTTGTGCAATCTTCAACTCAGCCTACCTTATTTGCAGGGCTTCATTTAAGATCTTACAGATGACAAGCAGCTTCCATCCTTCTAGACAATATGAATAGTTTGACATCTTGCTGGACTCTTCCTCATTCAACTCTTATCTTGAAAATATATAGTTGTGCTGCTGCAATTACATTTCACGTACTCTTCCTTATTATCTGGTACACACAGCTGGATACTTATTTAATAGCTGACTTTTTATTTTGCAAATTCTAGATGCCAGCTTTTACTTATACATATGAGGGTTTGAATTCTAACACTCCCCCTCAAACCCGATTCTGCATTCTGAGTTTCTTTTTCATTTTCAGAAATATCTCTGGCTTCAATGGCTTTGTGAAAATATCGGCTAAATTTTTCTTCTGTTCTGCAGTGCACCAATTCCACAATTTTATCGTTTACCTTTTCTCGAAGAAATTGATATTTAATATTAATGTGCTTGTTTCGACTGTGGGATACTGGATTTTTCGCGAGTGAAATAGCGGATTTATTATCCACATAAATAGTAACCGGATCAACCTTTGCAAGATTTAACTCGCCCAATATGTAGCCTAGCCACATAGCTTGACATGCGCATGCTGCTGCTGCCATATACTCCGCCTCACATGTTGAGAGAGCAACTGTTTGTTGCTTCTTTGATGACCACGAAAATATTGCTGAACCAATATGAAAAGCATAACCTGAAGTGCTTTTCCCGTCATCCAAATCTCCACCATAATCACTGTCTGAGTAGCCAACTAATTTTGAATCTTGAGAATGAGTGTAAAATAAACCATGATCAAGTGTACCTTTAATGTATCTCAAAATTCTTTTAGCTGCCATGAAGTGATCTTGCTTCGGCTTCTCCATGTATCTACTAACCAGTCCAACCGCATACATGATATCCGGACGAGTAAAAGTTAGGTACCTCAGACTTCCGACCAAACTTTTGAACAATGTCGGATTTACCGACTCCCTCGTTGAATCAATTCTGAGCTTTATGCTTGCTTCTGCTGGTGTGCTCACCGGCTTGCATTCCTCCATTTTGAACTTCTTTAAAATTTGCTCCGCATATTTTTTCTGAGACATAAAAATCCCATCTTTCTTTTGCTTCACCTCGACTCCAAGAAAGTATGACATTTGACCAATATCTGTCATCTCAAATTCGTTAGTCATAACTTTCTTAAAATCATCAAACATACCAGGGTTGTTTCCTGTAAAGATGATGTCATCCACGTACAAGCACACGATCATAATATCTCCCCCTGAATTTGTCTTTGTATAGAGGGCATGCTCGTATGGACTCTTCACGAAACCTTTTTTCTGAAAATATTCATCAACCCTTGTATTCCATGCTCGCGGAGCTTGCTTCAAACCATATAATGCTTTTCTCAGCCGATAGACTTTATCTTCCTTGCCTTTATGAACATATCCGGGAGGCTGCTCAATATAGACTTCTTCTTCAAGATAACCATTCAGAAATGCCGACTTCACGTCCATCTAAAAAATCTTCCATTGATTTTGAGCTGCAATTGCTGTAAGCAGTCTTATGGTATCAACTCTTGCAACTGGAGTAAATACCTCATCATAGTCAATGCCATATCGCTGCTTGTAGCCTTTAGCCACTAGCCTCGCCTTGTGCTTTTCCACTTCACCATCCTGATTTGTCTTTGTCTTGTAGACCCACTTGACACCAATTGCTTTGTGTCCTTCTGGAAGATCTGTGAGCTCCCATGTATCATTTTTCTTGATTGCGCCAATTTCTTCATCCATGGCTTTATTCCATTTGCTTTCTTCAGAAGCTTCCTCAAATGTAACCGGATCACACTCAGCCATTAAGAAAAACAATGAATAATCAAAGGTAGTTTGTACCGGACTTGTTGCTTCATATATATTATCCAAACTCCGCATTTTCCTTGGCGCTCCCCCTGAACTGCTGCTTCCTCCCGTGGATGGTGTTGATCCAAAAGTTTGTTGATTTGGACTTGGTGGAGGAGTTTGATCATCGTCTCCGTCATCTTCAATGTTCCGGTTATCACCGTCATCGTCATCACCATTGAAAAATAAACCAGCAACTTTTCTTTCATCCTCGCTCCATCTCCAGTAATCTGATTCATCGAACTCGACATCTCGAGAAATGATTAATTTCTTCGTCAGGGGATTGTAGAGTCTGTAGGCCTTGCTTCTTTTGTCATATCCGGTAAAAATACACTTTTCGCCTTTGTCATCCAGCTTCTTTCTTTTCTGATCAGGAACGTGGGCATAAGCAATACACCCAAAAATTCTGAGATGTCCAACTGATGGTTTGCTCCCGCTCCATGCTTCATTTGGAGTTTTATTTCTGACACTTTTTGTTGGACAACGATTCAACAAATAAACTGCACATAGAACAGCTTCGGCCCAAAAAGTTCTCGGTATGTGCTTTGCTTTCACCATGCTCCTTGCCATGTCAAGAATAGTGCGATTCTTTCTTTCTGCAACGCCATTTTGTTGAGGAGTATAGGCCGTTGTCAACTGATGATTGATTCCATGTGTTTTACAAAAACTTCTGAACAGATTAGAAGTATACTCGCCTCCTCTATCTGATCTGAGTACCTTCAAATAATGACCACTTTGCTTTTCTGCCAGTGCTTTGAACTCCTTGAATTTATCAAGAGCTTCTGACTTTTCTTTGATGATATACACCCAACTTTTCCTGCTAAAATTATCAATAAAAGTTAGGTAATACCTATTACCTCCAAGTGATGGGATATCAAATGGACCAGCTATATCTGTGTGAACTATCTCCAATGGCCTCCTGGCTCTCCATGATTTTCCAACGGGAAAACTTTGTCTGTGTTGCTTCCCCTTAACACATGCTTCACACAAATTTTCTGGTTCATTGATTTCTGGCAAGCCGTCCACCATCTTCGTCTTTGACAATAATTTTAAACCAGAAAAACCAAGATGACCATATCTTAAATGCCATAACCACGAGTCATTTTTAATGACCGTCTTCAAACACCTCTGCATCTTCGTCTGTATATCAAGTGTAAACAAACGATTCTTTGACATCTCCACATCTGCAATTAATTCTTGATCCCGATTCCTGATGACAAGAGAATTATCCTGCATCTGTATATAATGTCCTTTCTCCACAAGTTGGCCAAGACTGATGATGTTACTTTTCAAAGCAGGTATATGGTAAACATCATTAATAAACTTTTTCTCACCATTCTTCAATACAATCGTAATTGTACCTTTACCTTTGACTGGAATCTTCGATGAATCACCAAACGTAACTTCTCCGCTGATGGTCTCGTCTATCTCCGTAAATAAATCCTTGTGGCCCGTCATGTGGTTGCTCGCACCAGAGTCAAGATACCAAACATTTTTCTTGCTCTCCTCGTCGCCTTTATAAGTGAGGAACATAGCAGTGCCAATATCTTTGTCTTCTTTTGCTGCTGCAAAATGACTTCTTTCTTCCACTTTCGGTGATCTACATTCATAACTGAAATGGCCAAATTTATTGCAATTATAGCACTGAAATTGAGACTTGTCACCTCGTTGAAATCCTCCTCGTCCTCGTCCTCTAAAATTCTGACCATGGCCAGATGGACGATAACCTTCAGTGTTCTGGCTTCTGTTGAAGGACTGTCTTCCACGTCCTCTTCCACCACGGTAGCCACCTCTAAAGCCACCTCTTCCACGACCAGAACTGCTACTGCTTGAACTTTCACCAATGGACACCTTACTTTGCAACGCCTTTTCTAAATGGCTTGTATCATCATACTGGTTCATCCGCTGCTCATGCGCTTGAAGTGAACCAACTAGCTCATCAATGGAAATTGTGGACAAATCTTTTGACTCCTCGATAGAAGTAACCACGTAATCAAATTTTCTCATCAACGAACGGAGTAATTTTTCCATGACCCGAACATCATCGAGGCTTTCTCCATTTCTCTTCATCTCATTTGTCACTGTTTTTAAACGAGTAACATATTCACCAATATTTTCTGAGGCCTTCATTTTAATATTTTCGAATTCGCCACGAAGAACTTGGAGCCGCACCTTTTTTACTTTCTCCACGCCTTGGAATGATTTCTGCAAAATCTCCCACGCATCTTTTGCTGTTTTTGCTTCTGAAATTTTTTCAAAGGTAGATTCATCAACACCTTGAAAAATTGTGTACAACGCCTTTTTGTCCTTTTTACGGGACTCCTTTAACGCCATCTTCTCGGCATTTGGAAGTGCTGCTTCAGCGGTTGCATCTGCGGGCTCATTAAACCCACTTTCGACAATATCCCAATTGTCGTAGGAACCGAGTAACACCTTTATTTGGATACTCCAATTCCCGTAATTTGTCGCCGTCAACTTCGGAATGTTGGGCTGCACCATATTCGCCATTTTCTTGAACGGAACGCTGGCTCGGATACCACTTGTTGAAAACGTAGATGGGCTTTACACAAAAAATATTTCAATAATATTTTTACACCAGCACAATAATAACAGATTACTTTTATTTCTTAATAATAGAAATACAACTTATACATATATATAAGTGTTTACACACACTGCAATCTTTTTCCTCTCACAAGAGCTTCAGCTCTTTTCTTTCTCTCTGTGAACCTCACTATTGGTGTTGTATACAAGAATGCAGGAATGCCTTATTTATAGGCTCTGAGATGATGACCTAATTGCTTAAGTAATATTGTTGCTGACCTAATTTCTTACATAGACATACATTTAATACAAGCATATCAAATTTCAATATCTAGGTTCCTGCATCTGTGTTTTGTGCAATCTTCAACTCAGCCTACCTTATTTGCAGGGCTTCATTTAAGATCTTACAGATGACAAGCAGCTTCCATCCTTCTAGACAATATGAATAGTTTGACATCTTGCTGGACTCTTCCTCATTCAACTCTTATCGTGAAAATATATAGTTGTGCTGCTACAATTACATTTCACGTACTCTTCCTTATTATCTGGTACACACAGCTGGATACTTATTTAATAGCTGACTTTTTATTTTGCAAATTCTAGATGCCAGCTTTTACTTATACATATGAGGGTTTGAATTCTAACAGGATTGAGTTAAAAGAGATAAGACATAGGAGGGCTGTCTCTGTGTATATAAAATGGGGTGCATCCTGAAGTCTGGTCAATGTAAAGAGATTACAAAATAGTCGTCAAGCGAACAGATAGAACGGTGGATCCAAGGGAATTTATATTCCCAGGGCTGCTGGTTCTTGTTGCCACTTACAAACAGAAGTATGAAGGACACAACACCTTACGTCCTTACACCTAGTTTGAAACTAAGAATTAACTACTTTTATCGTCAAGCACCAGAAGATGACACAATGACAAATGTCCTATCCTGGACAGAAGTTTGTTGTATGTTTACAATGCCAAAGCTAGAATTAATGTTCAATATTTTGTGCAAGGAACTTTCAATTACTTTACAAAACCTAGTTAATCTTGTTAACTGAACGGCTTTTTCTGTTTGCAGAGAATATATACATAGATAGATACTTCCTGTCTGAGACTGGAACTTGAATTTGGAAGTACTCTATATGAACTTGAACTTGAAATCTTGTCAGCTGGACTTGGAAACATGTATAATTTTTTTTAAAAGTAATCTTTTAAGCTTAGAGCAAGTCCATCAAATGCCTTATATGTTGTCATGGGTTAAAATTTAGGGCATTTGACAATCCAACAATATCTCTATGATATCTTATCACTAAGACAAATTTTAAAGCCTTATTTAACTTCTATTAATAAATATTCATTTCCCTTAGATCTTACACATCTCTCTTCTTTTATCTTTTCTCTTTCCTCCCATTGTAATTTAAATATATTATTATTAAATAATAAGGCACAATTAGTTATAATAATTATTAGACAAATTGTTGGAGTAGATATATCAATGTAATATCTTTAATCACTAGAACATTACTATTTATTAAATTTATAAGACATTTACTAAAATATTGTTGGACTTGTAATCTTTATAGATATAGAGTAGGTAGTATCCATTCTCGAAATCAGATTCTTCTCCAACGACAATAGAGGATAAACTTCTAATTACCAGGGCTATCGCGTCCTGTATTAAAAGAAGTTTAAAATAACGAAGGCATGATAATAGCATGCAACAATATTTATAGGGAGTTCTCAGTTGAGTTATTCTAAATACTCTTCTTGCAACTTCATTATCATCTGCAGCAAAAAACATGATCAAAATCCTAAAAATAACTTTAACCCTAGAAATTTAAGTGTGCATGTCACAGACTGTCAACTTAAGTAAATCAAGATACCTTATATAGTTGCCTCAAACAGGCTCTTATAAGTTATGCAAAGTAAATATTCAAACCAAATTGAACAGCTTCGTCCTTCATATACATCTTATGCCGTACTTATGCCGTACACGATTCCTGTACATCATTCTCAGCTAATCCTTCCTCTTCAAAGTACAGGAATCTCTGAGCCTGTTTTCACTCATCATGACAATATTATTATCAATTATCATGGATCAGACGTTGTAAACATTTGTTTAGATTTATCGGTAAAGACGTGAACGAATTAATACAATTTATTTTGTATCCGGAAAAATCTAGGTTAGATATCAACTGATTAACAATTACTTTCACGATGGTTATGAAGTTGTACGGCTACTCAATCTACTTGTTTATGGGTGCGTAATGTATACAATATATAATATTTATTTATTAAATTGATCCAGTAGATCGAGTATGTACCCTACGTTAGTTACTACTTGTAACTTGTTCTAGGACAAGATAGATATATAGTTGTGTTTATGATTACAAAGATTCTGCAGTACTTTTGTTCGGTTCCCAAATATACCAGACAGCCAGGGGAAAAATAAGAAAAATATGCATTACTCTTGGATTCACCGTTATGTCAAGGGCACTTATGGACTTGCATCTAGTATATATACCGTCTTCATGCGCCATCAATTCATCTATTCTGTTAATATCTTTCTTTTCAGCAGCTACACTTTTCCGATTTCAAAAATTTAAGTATATAATGGGAATCCAGTTTCCAAGATTTCGAAAAAGAAATGTACCAAAAGGCTACTTTCCCGTTTATGTGGGAGAAAATGAAAGCAAACGATTTCTGGTTCCGTTATCGTATTTGAGGCATCCTTCGTTCCAGAGATTATTAAGGTGGGCAGAAGAAGAGTTCGGATATGATCATCCACTGGGTCGTCTTACAATCCCATGTAACGAGGAAATGTTCATTAGTGTGACTTACAATCTGAGGTCCTCAGAATCATCAAGTTGCAGACCATAATTTGATTATAAAATATTAGATCAATAGACTGATTTAATCTCATTTTCTACATTATTAATCTACTCTTGTATAATCTTGTCTACTATTGGATATCTTGACACCTTTTCATCCCATACCATTCTAGGGTAACAACAGACATGTTTTGGATCCACTTTTTTCTTGAGCATTATCTTATCTATTACACTACAGGAAAACACGACAAAATCGACCGCACAAAAGAGACGGTTTAAACAAAAAGGATCAGTTTTTAAGCATAAAACCGATCAACAAGCATGATCGGTTTAAGACTGGTCAATTATATATATTTGTCGGGCCGACCAGAGTGGTCGGTTATGTGCCTTTGCATACAAAAAAAATATGTGGGTCAATTTTGTACATGTGCAACCACGTGGAGCCATGTCATCATATTTATTCCTAGGAAACTAGCAATTGACTAAAACTCAAAACCAACCTCTATCAAAATGTGTACAATGTACCTAATTTTTGGTACATTTGTTCATTTTATTTGAATATATCCATTTACACGGTTAGACCACTTCCATTGTATAATTTTAAATTTATATTTTTTTTATTTCACATTTTAGATAATATATGTTAATTTACTTATAAAAATGTATTTGTACTCGTTAAAATAATTAATTTTTTCGTGTATAAACATATTTTTGACAAGAAGTTAACATCTTTTTTATGCTATATACATCGGATGTTAAGTTTAACTTATTCTGTTTAAAGAATGATGGCATGTTCATAGAAGTGATGATGTTTAACACTATTACATTTATAATTTCCTAGTGATGATGTTTAACACTATTACATTTATAATTTCCTATAAGCTATTGAGTATGAAATTAACTTTCACAATATTTGCTCACGTCTGTAATATCATATAATAAATATAATTTCAATATTATACACAGTTAAAAGCATTATTTATAAAATTAAATATTAGTGTAAATTACTTTATAATATTATATTATGTCTTAATTATAATATTATATATATATTACGTAATAACATAGCTTAGTAATTAAAAAAAGTAACAAATGTGGGGATCTTTAAATTTAAAATTTTCAATATTAAGTGGCAAGGTCAAAATCGACCAAAATCAAATGTGCACTTTCTATCGGTTTTATTTCAGAAGCTACCTAAAATATTAATAATTGATCGTCACACAACGAACCATTCAATGAAGGAGACGGTCAGTTGTATGAAGAAGTTGGTCGGTTATATCCACGGAAATTTCCGTGATGGCATTCGTAATATGCGACAGTAGAAACTCATGAATTGCAAGAGGAAATAATTTTTGAAGAAAAAAATGACAATCATGCAATTTAAATCCATAAAATGTACATTCCTCAACATTGCAACAACGTTATGTATATTCCACGATATTTTAGAAACTATATTTTTCACAATGTTTTATATGAAACTATTGCACACTTCCAAGACACGCTTGACATCCCATCTTTTCTTTGCCCGACCACCCACTTATCATACTCATAACAGAAAAGTCACTAATTGTTCACATTAGAGTAGCTCTCATCATAAATTTTTTGTTTCAAATATTGGTCGTATGTTTCAACTCTAATATTCCATAGTATCTTGAATTCATCGATGAGAGGCCTTAGACAAACACTAATATCTTTTCCAATATTATTTGGACCCGGCACTATATCGGTCATGAATATATAAGACTTTTTCATACACATCAATAATGGAAGATTATAGACAACTACTGTCACGGACCACATACTATATTTCTTTTTTCCGGTAGGGCCAAAAGGATTGAAACCATCAGTCGCAAGACCAAGCTTTTTATTACGAATCTCTTAAGCAAAGGATATAGGCGGTCAAAAATTTTCCACTTTTTTCAATCCGCGGGATGACTAATATCTTCATCCACTAAAGCATGTTATAGAAAATATAATATAAGACTTAATAAGAAATTATACAGAGTGAGGGTTCCAATGTGAGCTATGAATAAGCAACAAATTTTGTGTTTGTTTTCATTGGAAATCATTCCACTATATATAGGCTTTCTTAGCCTGATCTCCACCCTTTAGACATTAGTCATCTCCACCCTTTAGACATTAGTAACAGCCCCATAATTTTCTCCACATATAATACAAGAATTTGTAACTCCAACATAACTCTCACAATTAATATGTAACTCCCAATTTATATATATATATATATATATATATATATATATATATCTTTCTTATAACATACATTGATTTTTATGTAATTGTAACTCCATCTAATCAATGCACATTATTTTTATTCTTTTTCCTTTAATATTTATCAAAAGAAGTCAATATTAAAATATCTCCCACTTGACTATTCTGATAAATATATTTTTTATAACTCCCACTTTTAAATGGTCAACAAAATTATTTGAATCATCAAATTCAGATCTACTCACTTATTTTCCGGAATAGTATTCTAACTTTCCTGATTACAAAATATTTTAAGTCACATTAATAAAAAAAACATGAATACCTTTTGAATAAAAAACCAATTATAACAATAGTAAAAGTCGCTTTCACATTTATCTCTTATTTTCAAAATTTCAACTCCATCAAAATAAAATTGGTATCGCAAAGTTGTTTTCTTTTAATCAATACCACATTCCATAATAATCAATAAGACATCTGCTTGATCGTGATCTTCTTTACAGGCTCTCGCTAGGCTCAATTTAAAACTGCTTTCATAATTTATTAAGGAGACTTATAAATATATTAAGTCAAATAAATCGATTACAAAAATTATTGAAATTCCGACCATTCACATATCATACATTCAATATATCTAGAATATATAAGATTTCACAAAAACAAATAATTTTATAAAAAAACTCCCACTTTTCAATGTGGAGACGTACACAATCGTCATCACAAAGTTATCAACCCAATCTTCGAAAAGTAGACACAGTTGTCTAATTCAATAAAACTTTTCAAACAAACTTTCACTTTTCTCAAATTGCAGACACAATCATCTAATTCTTTCTTAACATAAAATTTATAACTAGACAAGTCTCAAATTTAAAATAAACCTGTTAGTCTTATATTTCCTTTTCAAAATTTACTCACAAACTTGTGAATTTTCTATCTTTGGGAATAGCAAACAACTCCCACATTTGTTTCTTTTCAAACTAACTCAATAATTTTCATTCACGATATGGATTTTTACGAGCTTGTTTCCCAAAAAAAATTACATTTATTCATACTAACAGATGATTTACACTATCATAAACATAATAGCATTTCATTCATTTCGGTACAATTTCCAATCACTTAAATATTTTTTAACCATATACAATAGTTCATTCTCAATATTTAAATCTGAATCAATATTCTTGATTGGGTTAATTAAACACATATCTCAAGATAATCATCATTTTACTCACATCACTTTAATAATCATTTTAAATCTATCAACAAGATTTAAAATTATAACCAATAAATAATTTTTGAATTGTATTAAAATAATTCATCTTTCATTTTTGCAACATGAGGTGGACGCTCACAAGTCAAAACCTTCGTCAATTCATATTCTTGATCAAATTATCAATATTATATTCAATCACACGAATAAATTGGCATCGGTTGCTCTCTATACCGAGCACTACAAGAAATTTTCTTGAACGAATATCGTCCTTTTCAACGGTCTCCAATTCATGCATAATTGATATATTTGCATTAAAAATATGTCAACAAGTACCGAGTTTCACAAATAATTAGGAGAACAACAAAAAAATATATTTGAACAATATGATTAAAAGGTTGTACACATTTAAATAATATTTAATATATAATCGAAGGCCAAAACCAATATATATAGGCAAAAATAGCCATTAAAAATAAAAATAAAGATAGAAGAAACTAGTATCATATTCGATGTTTCACTCTATTTTTGTATTATCTTATGTGATCAGATGTATGTGTTGGTATATATAGCATTGTAGTCCATAAATCAAAGCAAAGTGTCCTTAAAAAATTTAGTATTATTTTACCATCTTTCCCGGAAACTTCTCGATAATGACCTTTATCACATGTATCGGACACAACTTTATCCTTGTGATCTCATTAAAATAGCATACAGTCATTCCCACATAAATCAATTTTTTCATATTCAACCCTCAAATGCTTCATAATTGTTTTTCATTGCATAATAAGTTTCGGGCAACATATGTTTTTTGGTAACACGTCTGTAAGTCAAAAGCTTTATTACTGCAACGTGAGTTATTTTAAATTCCAACAATTTTACGGTAAAACTTAGTCTTGTGAACTTTGTATTGCTAGGATAATAGGTGCTCCATTTTCAACAATAACCTCATACAATTTTTTAGCACTATCCTTTGAAACTTTTTCTACATTCAAACTTCTCGTATCCGTTGTGTCATAAAATCGTAATTTTCACCGGAAAAATCATGTAACATTGTATTCAAATCTATCGGTCCTTCTACTCTCGGAGATTTTCAAACACAATAACGAAGATGTGATGTTCGATTATATTTTCTTCATAACTTTTCATAGTATGACGTTCACACGGTATAACCTTCAAGCATCTCTTTAGCGAGCAAATAAAATCTAACATAATCATTATTTAACCAGTTCAAATTTTTACAACGTTTGCAAACCATCTTCTTCCATTCTATTTTTGCTTGCAAATTTAAAAAAAAATTCCACACCAATTCTAGTAATCTGTATGTAAATAAAACCACATAAAATAAATAAAAAAACTAACAATTTCTGTATGAGTCCTCCTTTTCAATTTCTATTCTTCCTCTTAATTTTTTTTATATTTTTGCTTAATTTCAAGAAATGAGAGATTTCAGTTTAAAAAATAAAGTAACAAGATATAATCGACCGACGACGGTCGGTTTTATTGACGGCCATTAAACGGCATCATTTCGACTATATCGAGTATATATTTTGTACTTTAAATTAATTTTATATTAGAAACAAAACCAACCATAGAGCTCCGGTCAGTTTTATCGGTGCCAAGTCTGACTAATAACCAACCAACATGTTGTGGTTAGTTTTGGTCATGCAACATCATCAAAACCTATGTCGTTTGTTATTTTTCAACTGACAGACTACCTGTCGTTCGGTTATACTCTGCCAGATTGTTGCCGATCGATTTTGTGTTGGTCCATTTTAACGAGTTTTCTTATAGTGTTAGTACGAATGTCTGCTCAAATATTTCCATTTCAAAAAGTACAATAAAATTTAACAAAATATTAGTATCAAAGTAACTATATATTCATATCTCTACTTTCAAAAAAAATTATGTGTGTATAAAACATAAATCGTTGTTCAAAATAGAACTAGGTTTTTATCTTAAACTTTAGGATAATTCTACCAATTTCAAAGTACCTATATATACTAACAGAAAATGGGGATATCCCTACCGTAACACAGACCAATGAGGAACATAGAATAATACCGCCCGCCCTCCTGACACAATCGGTCATATTTCTACAAGTAAACACTGATCACTCTGCATAAAAATAATCGAAAATCATTTTTGGTTGTTTAAAACACGAGCTTCGTAAGCATTCTAACGACATTCATAAAAACATCAGTTAACTTTTCGATGGTATTCATAAATTTTAGTCAGTATAGTAATCGGCCGTTGTTAAGATCCACCCAAAAAAGTTATGAAAGCAAGTAAACTACATATCTAGTATTTAGCTCGAATTGTAACAACCAGGCTCTGTTATAGAAATCGGCCGATTTTTCAAAAATCGCCGATAAATCGCTCAAAAATCGGTCAAAAATATTTGTCCGATTTGACCGATTTCCGATAAATCGCCGATTAATCATCCGATTTTTTAAAAATTGTCCGATAAATCGTAAATCGGTACCTCAACCAAATAGTTCCGATTTCCGAAATCTGTAACACTGCAACCAAGACGGTAGAAAATTCGGGAAGGACCAACTTTTCAACCGAATCGGCGGTCGATAATGCTCAGCACTGACTGAATATTTGATGTTCCTATTATTGATGTGTCAATACATTCGTCGTTGGATCCCATCTTACGCTGCACTTACAGGTCTACACATGGGCCACAAGTCAAGTCAATAGATGAGTCTCATTCACGTGTCATGTAAATTTGGAGAAAAATTCATCAAGTTGATAACAGTTTCGACCAAATTACCTAATCGTCGAGACAAGCGGTCATCAAGGTTTTTTTAATGATTTGTATTATAGAATCGATTAGAAACTAAGTTTAACAATTCAATTCGAAATGATAAATAACAGATTTTAGGGATATTGTTCATCAAACCGCATACACTGCATAAACCGCTCACATCACATCGCAAAACTCGTTGTGAGGTAGTTGTTGAATTTTTCACAAAATGCACGTTGTGATGCGGCTTGCGGTTTTGAGTTTTTGATAGCATGATTTCAAACTGCATCGCACTGCATTTTTAAAAAATAATATTAAAATTAGTTACATAATTTGAATTTAATAATATTACATTTAATATGTGATATTATTAGAAGTATTTTTTCAATTATCAAAATATAATTATTAATTATTAATTTATATTTTTATTTTTAATTTTAATTTTTTGCCTCCTCATAAATATAATACTAAAATTTATGATGTTTCCAGTAATTATGTAATTATTTACTTAAAAAAAATATATGATCTGGCCCAATTCGTAGTTACCCATGCAGTGAAAAACAAGATATTGGATAATTAATTAATACGGCATTTTCCTTCTTGTTTATAAAAATCTGCATTAACCCTATGCATGCCGTAATTAACCAGTGATGCAGCTTGCAGCTAGTCAAACAATATGATCAAACATTAATAGATTTATAATCCACTAAACTTAATATGATTACTTATACATGGAACAAAATTCATTTGAAGACTAAAATCTAAGGATCTACACTATATTTTGAAATTCGATGGCTCGATAGATAAAATAATATTCTAACTGTCAAGGCAAATGGGACAGTCTCTTATGCAAATGGGACAGTCCCTTTACAAATGAGACAGGGTATGAGACAGTCTCAATTACACTGCAGAAAATAAATAACAGAAATAAAATGCAGAATGCTGAAAACTGAAAAGTAAAAACACCAGAAGTTTTCACTTGGTTCGGCCCCTACACCTAGTCTATGGCCTACATCCAAGTCCCCATGCCAACTAGCATAGAGAATGTATTATATCAACTTTAATAAAAGAACTTACAATCTTTTCCTTGATTACAAATATAGCATCTGAAAGAAACCCTTTCCCAAGCTACCTTGCTACCTAGCCCACTGCTATTCCTTAGCCTTCTAGCTACCTTGCTATACTTTGAAATCAAGCTTGCCACAACCCGGCACAAAGTTGATATGAATACACTATTTAGTTACAAGAATAAACAAATTGATTACAACTCAAACTAGGTTTCTTGTTTTTCTGGATATGAATATCTCGGGTATGAAACAAGAAAATAATTTCAGATGATGAAGGATTCTCGTGAAAGTGTTAGCTACAAATCTGAAATGAAGAGTTGTATTTATAAGTAAAGTTCTAACAGATTTATTTTCAAACACAAGATAAGATTGGAAGATAAGTTTGTTTGAAAATATTTGAATGAAACTATTAAACTGATCTGTTAGTACGTTTGAAAAAGAGATAAATCAAGTAAAGAGATAAGGCTTGAAAGATTTAAACTTGATTTATAAGATAAGGTGGTGAGTTTGTTTGAGATAAGGTTTATCCAGATAAACAAGATTAACACAAAACCCTAACAAACCTAATCCTGAGAAATAGCCTCTTGGAAAATCTGAACAAACTGCAAAGCTTGAATCTCAGTTACTTGCATTCTGTTTATCTTCTGTTTATCTGCAATCATCATAAACCTGAGCATCTAACATTCTCCCCCTTTTATGATGATGACAAAGAAAGCATAAATGCTCCCCTTATCAAAAACACTAAAGGCCTGTAAAACAGAGTTAGATTCAACAGAATATATTGCAGTTTATAATACATGCAATCAATATGATAATGAGACAACTAAAGACTGAATGAGACACGAGATCAATATGCATAAAAGAAACAGTCTCAATCAATAAATACTTAAAACAAAACAACCCATCCCTAAACCAGGATGTCCAGTTGCAATCTAAACAGAATCCAGAATAACGATTAAACACATAAAGCATAAAGCACATCCAGAATCAACACAACCAACAATCAAAGTCTTAAAAAACCAAACAACACAACCAACCCATAGTCTTAAAAACGAAACACCCATCAAAGAAACCAAAATGAAACAAACGTCTTAAAAACATCTCATAATTTCTCCCCCTTCATCATAAAAGGGTCCTCTAATCAGAATCGTCATCAACATGAACTGGAGCTTTGCGTTTGCCTGAACCAGAAGCCTTGTTCTGGGATGAAGGAAACACCGGAGCTGAGCCGTACTCTGAAAATAGCTTGTCAAAAGCTTCCTGAGCTGGTGCCTTCCCGTCCCGTTCACGAAGCCAGTCAAATATCTTTGCCTTGTATTCTTCTCTGGTCATACCAAAAACTGAAGGTGGAGGAATGGCAGGGAGTGGCAGAGGAGCAGTGATTTCTTCTAGAGTACAATCTCCAATCCAGTCTCTTTTCTTGTGCCAATACATCTTGCTCTTGTCTTGCATGGCTGACAACTGCTAAGATAAAAACTTAGTCTCTGACCCAAGCTTAAAAAACAACTTAACAAATTCCTTTTCCCATGCCTTAGCAGAGGAAACCATCCCTTCCTGCAGAGTCCCAAACTCAAAATCTATGGTCTTAGACAACTTGACATCAGAAGTATGCAATACAGAGAGTTTAGCATTGATATCATCCAAAGATGAACAGACATACTTCCTAAACAACTCAAAAGAAGCATTTAGAATACTAACTTCAGAAGTTAGTGATCCAAGAGTTTTGACAGAAGCAAAATGCTGATTTAAATTAGCCAGAGCAGCAGAATTTTCATTTAATTTGATCAACAGAGAATTAAGAAGAGTATTGGTAGGCTGATCAAAGGGGTCTGAGGCATAATTAGGAGACTTAGGAATACCACCAACATTCCTAGAAGCATCATCAAAAACTAACTCATTGGACTCAGAAACAACTAAACCATTTAAGGTTAAGACTGACAAGTCAAAAATTACGGAAATCTTATCAGACACAGAAGCAGGGGTCAAGGCACAAAAATATTCAAATACTCGAGACAAAAGACCAGGGTATGGCAAGTGCATAGAACCATGCTTGGCACAGTGACCCATATTGGATATAATCAAAGAAGCAACATTGCACTGAATCTTTTTAACAAAAACAGACATAAGAATACAATCTTGGAAAGTGACTCTATCACGACCGGATTTACGAGGCAAAACATTCGTATGAAATAAACGAAACAAAACAAGAGAAACTGGGGTTAAATCATTTACCGAAGGTTTGACTGACACTGAAACAAAATTGTCACCAAGAATGACCTTGAGCTGTTCCTCGTACTGGAGACCAGGAATGTCTTGAAACGCTTGATGAGTTGTCGACGGACAAACTCCCTTGTCAGAAACACCAGTAAGTCGTGCCAGAAGATCCGCTTTAAAACAAACAGGATTCCCTTGAACTTCTGAGAACACAATATTTCCATCCAAAATACGAAGCTTGGCATAGAATTCTTTCACTAACTCGGGATAAATAATCTCCGGGGGCGACAACAATGACGAACAACCAACTGAATCAAACAAATCCGCAATACCGATTTTCTTCAGAAGATCCAGATCACACAGGCGTTCCTTCAGAATCAACTTTGACATCACTTTCGTCGAAGTAGTCTCCTTTACATGTCGCTCAAAAGAACTATCAGACATTCCGCTTGATACTTCCGGTTCAAAATTACCGACCCGTTGACGCTTGGAACCTGAAGCCGCATCAGTTGGGGTACGTTGAGCGGTAGATCGAGAACGAGTGAAAGGGGTAGATTTGCGTGCCATGGATAGAGGCGAGAAAATAGAAAAGAAATGGAGAAAGGTTTTCGATTGTGTTTGAGAGAGAGAAGATGAATAGGAAACTGAAAGGGTTAAGAAGATTAGGTTAAATAAAAAATGAGAATTGAAGAGATAGAGATTGAAAAGAAGTCGAAGAGATGCATGACAGAAGTTATGTACTGAAAGAGTGATACATGCACGAGTTTCAAGGATATGAAAAGTCTAATCAAAAGATTTACAAAATCTAATGCTATATACACGCATAAACACACGGACAAATAAAATAAAAAAAAAAACAAATTCATAAACAGGAACGCAAGGTGAAATTAACACGGAACCTAATAAATACACAACAAATATTCAAATATTATGACATAATTCACATATAATCACATAAATCATGTAATAAATTACAAAGAACACATACCTAATTCACGACGCATTTTACAAAATCTATCTTCAGCTAAAGGCTTAGTGAAGATATCTGCACGCTGTTTCTCAGTAGAAATATAGATAAGCTCAATATTACCTTTAGAAACATTATCTCGAAGAAAATGGTGACGAACATCAATATGCTTAGTACGAGAATGCATAACAGGATTTTTAGAGATATTAATTGCAGAGGTATTATCACAATATATAGGAATATTTGAGTAAGAAATACCAAAATCTTGCAATGTTTGTTGCATCCACAAAATTTGAGCACAGCAACTTCCAGCTGCAATGTACTCTCCTTCAGCTGTAGAGAGAGCTACTGAAGTTTGCTTTTTACTATGCCATGCAACTAAACAATCTCCTAAAAATTCACAAGCACCACTTGTGCTTTTTCTATCAACCTGTGACCCTGCATAGTCAGCATCTGAAAAACCGATTAAGTCAAAGGAAGAGGAGCTTGGATAAAATAATCCCAAGTCACTCGTACCTTTTAAATATTTAAAAATACGTTTAACGGCATTCAAATGAGATTCTTTAGGTTGAGATTGGAAACGAGCACACAAGCATACACTATACATAATGTCAGGTCGTGAGGTAGTTAAATATAACAATGAACCAATCATACCTCGAAATTTAGTGACATCTACAGGTGTACCTTGTTCATCCTTAGTAAGCTTAACTGAAGTACTCATCGGAGTTGATTTAGGTGTGACATGATCAAGTGCAAACCTTTTGAGTAAATCCTTTATGTACTTGCCTTGGTGAATAAATATTCCGCGAATGAAGCCATTGTTCACAAGAAACTGACTGAGACGTTCATACCAACAGCGAGGAGACTGTCTCAATCCATAGACAGATTTCTTGAGCTTGTAAACATAGTTAGGGTACTTCTCGTGAATGAAACCTGGAGGCTGCTTCACGTAGACTTCTTTCTTGAGATAGCCATTTAGAAATGCGCTTTTGACGTCCATCTGATAGAGCTTGAACTTCTTGTGAGCTGCAAAGGCCATTAAGATTCGAATAGCTTCTAAACGAGCTACTGGAGCATATGTCTCGTCGTAATCGATTCCTTCCTGCTGGTTGTATCCCTGAGCAACCAACCGAGCTTTATTTCGAATGATATTTCCATCTTCATCTTTCTTATTCTTGAAAACCCAACGAGTACCAATGATCTTGGCATCCTGAGGAGGTGGGACGAGTTCCCAAACATCACAACGCTCGAACTGGTTCAATTCCTCCTGCATTGCAACAGACCAGTGTTCGTCTGCGACTGCTTCTTGAGCATTCTTTGGTTCAAATTCAGCAACAAAAGCACAGAATGCACATAGATTATGAAGTCTGCTTCGAGTAGAAATCCCTTGATCTAAATCAGTGAGAAGATTATCTGGTGGATGATTCTTCACAGTCCTAGAAGACTTAGGAAGTTGAATATTACTCATTTCTTCCTCATTAGAATTGTCTGCCTGGAAATGAATAGGAGTTGTCTCATTCAAAAGAGACTGCCTCATTTCCGCTTGTGAAGATTTATCCAGAGGAGTAACAGAATTCACATTTGAAACACTATCGGGAGTCTTTGGAGAGCCAGAAGATTCATCTGAAGCTTGAGTAGATCCTGCAGAATTATCAGAAGACTGAGATGGACCTGGAGAGTCTTGACTGTTTGATTTGTCAGAATGAGACTGACTCTTTTCAGAATGAGACTGTCTCATTTGGGAATGAGACGATAGATCCGCAGTGTCTTCATCAATTTGAGATATATTCCTTGAGGATTCATTGAATGAAATATTGATGGATTCTTCTACTTTGTTCTTGACAGAATTATAAACACGATAAGCTTTGCTTGTTGTAGAATATCCCAAGAGGATTCCTTCCGTGGATTTCGCATCGAACTTGCCTCGATTATTTTGAGTATCTAAAATAAAACACTTGGAACCAAATACTCGAAAATAACTAATGTTAGGAGTCCTTTTCTTAAGCAATTCATACGGAGTTTTAAGCAAAATAGGACGGATAAGTACTCTATTTAAAACATAACAGGAAGTGTGTACCGCTTCAGCCCAAAATTTTCTTGGAATCTTACTCTCATGCAGTAGAGTTCTGGCAGTTTCCTGTAGAGTCCTGTTCTTGCGTTCTACTACTCCGTTCTGCTGAGGAGTTCGAGGAGCTGAGAATTCATGAGTGATTCCTCTTGATTTACAGAAGGTTATGAAATCCTTCTCGAATTCACCTCCATGATCACTACGAATAGTCTTGAGCTTAAATGAATACTTAGTCTCAAGGTTAGTAATAAGATCCTTAAATTCACTAAAAGCTTCATCTTTAGTTCGTAAAAATAATACCCAAGTGAAACGAGAATAATCATCAACTATAACAAAAGCATAATTCTTACCTCCCAAACTTACATACCTTTCTGGTCCGAAGAGATCTAAATGAAGGAGCTGCAAAGGAACATAAGTTGATACTTTATTCTTGGCAGTAAAGGAAGTTTTCACCTGTTTTCCAAGTTGGCAAGCTGAACAAGGTTCTATTTTCTTGTACTTCAGCTTTGGTAGACCTCTAACCAGATCATGAGAAGATATCTTCCGAAGAAGATCCATGTGAACATGGACAAGACGTCTATGCCACAGATCTTGTTGTTCTTGAACGGTAGCTAGATAAATTTCTTCTTGCTGTTCATCAAAATCTAAAACAAAAATATTTCCTTTTCTTTTGGCAACTAAAGCAAACTCGTTAGTATGAGTACCAATATAGCATACATCTTTATCGAACTTAACCTTATGACCAGCATCAGTAAGTTGACTTACACTAATAAGATTATATTTCAAACCATCAACTAAACGAACATTAGAAATGGCAAACCTGTCATTACCAATGGTGCCTTTTCCAATAATTCTGACGGTGTTTGAATCTCCAAGAGTAACTAAACCACCTTCCTTGGCAACTAGAGATAGAAACTTGGATTTATCACCTGTCATGTGACGTGAACAACCACTGTCGATGATCCATTTATTTCGCGGAACATGGACCTTCAAACAAACCTGCAAGAATTGGTTTATCTCTTAGGTACCCACTTAACCTTGGGTCCTGGTTGGTTAGTATCACAAATCTTATATAAATGTCTATTTGATTTCTTAATCCACATCTGAACAATATTAACAGAAGTATTAGCAGATTTATATCTAGTAGACGATTTATAAGATGAGTTAGAGGAGTGGCCCTTGATACCACATAATCTAGATTCAGATGTAGGATGGCCAGCTTTGCCACAATCTCGACATTTCTCATAAGGCATCTTATATTTCATAGGAGCTCGCTTATAACCGCCTTGAAATGCACGTTTCTTGATTGACTCACATCCTAACCCTCCTTTATCAAGAGAAGATTTTTGTTCACCAAGAAGAGCATTCAAGGTTCCTTCTCCATGAAAACATTTAGCTAAATCCTTTTCAAGCTGTTCGACTTTCTGCTTTAATTCAGGAACAAGGGGATCAGGAGCACTGTCTTCTTTAACGGTTTCTGAATCAACAGATATTGACTCTTTCTTCAAGGCTTCAAGGCATACATCCTTCATCTCAATCTCATTTTTGAGATATTGATTTTCTTCAGTAAGTTTTGAAACCTTTTCAAGCAATGATTTGTTCTCAGCAACTAGGGCTTCTTCCTTCATGGGATCATCCATTTCACTAAGAACTTCACTTAAAGCTTGCTTTAAATAAGCATTCTTTTCTTTCAACTTCTTAACCTGGACCTGCAAATTTAAAATAGACGAAGATATATTTGAATTATACTTAATATTCTGTACCTCATCATTATCACTGGAGTTGTCCTCTAGTCCAGCAAAGCAAAGTTGAGCAACTTCATCGTCTGAATCGATCTCCACATCAGATTCATCATCACTCCAGGTAATTAATGCCTTCTTTTTGTTTTTCAGCTTGTAACAGTCCTTTTTGAAGTGCCCTTTCTTTCCACACTCAAAACAAGTATCCTTGCTTTGATTCACTTTAACTTCCTTGCTCGGATTAGATTTGAAGTCCTTCTTCGGAAACTGTGACTTCATAGGTCGTTTGGAAACATTCCGTTTGGCAAGAAATTTATGAAACTTCTTTGTTAGAAGAGCAATATCTTCATCAGAATCGTCAGGAGACTCGTCTGCATCTGCATTAAGTGCAAGAGTTTTCTTACGAGGAGCTTCATCTTCTTCATCATATCTACGTAGCTGATTTTTGAATTCCTCCAATTCACTGAACAGTGTTAGAGTATCCATAGTCGAAAGCAGTGTTGAATCCTGCAGAATGGTAACCTTTGGAGCAAACTTCTTTGGCATTGCTCTGAGGATTTTCCTATTTATCTCAGATTGAGGAATGATCCGTTCCAGAAGTGAGATGGAGTTCATCAATGTCAGAAACCTCCCTTGAGCATCTCGCACGCTTTCATCTCTTTCCAACCTGAAACCTTCATAGTCACTCATTAGCATACTTAATTTTACTTCACGTACCTTAGACGTGCCTTCGTGGCTGACTTTGATCGTGTCCCAAATCTGCTTGGCAGTAGTACATGCTGAAACTTTTCTTAATTCTGTAGCTACCATGCCATTGAGAAGTGAGTTCATAGCTTTAGCATTGGAATTCATTGCGTTCACTTCTTCGGGAGAGAGATCCTTGAGAGATTTTGGCTTCCCTTCTTTCATAGGAATTGTGAAACCATTTTCTACAGCATCCCATTCAAATGCATCACGCTGGAGAAAGATTTTCATTCGAAACTTCCAGTCATTGTAGTTTTCAGCACCATGAAGCAGTGGTGAATAATTGTTTGAATACCTATCTGGTTGAGCCATGGATCGCTAGCAAAATAAACACTAAAAAGAGAATTAAATGCAACTGCTCTGATACCAAATGAAATTCGATGGCTCGATAGATAAAATAATATTCTAACTGTCAAGGCAAATGGGACAGTCTCTTATGCAAATGGGACAGTCCCTTTACAAATGAGACAGGGTATGAGACAGTCTCAATTACACTGCAGAAAATAAATAACAGAAATAAAATGCAGAATGCTGAAAACTGAAAAGTAAAAACACCAGAAGTTTTCACTTGGTTCGGCCCCTACACCTAGTCTATGGCCTACATCCAAGTCCCCATGCCAACTAGCATAGAGAATGTATTATATCAACTTTAATAAAAGAACTTACAATCTTTTCCTTGATTACAAATATAGCATCTGAAAGAAACCCTTTCCCAAGCTACCTTGCTACCTAGCCCACTGCTATTCCTTAGCCTTCTAGCTACCTTGCTATACTTTGAAATCAAGCTTGCCACAACCCGGCACAAAGTTGATATGAATACACTATTTAGTTACAAGAATAAACAAATTGATTACAACTCAAACTAGGTTTCTTGTTTTTCTGGATATGAATATCTCGGGTATGAAACAAGAAAATAATTTCAGATGATGAAGGATTCTCGTGAAAGTGTTAGCTACAAATCTGAAATGAAGAGTTGTATTTATAAGTAAAGTTCTAACAGATTTATTTTCAAACACAAGATAAGATTGGAAGATAAGTTTGTTTGAAAATATTTGAATGAAACTATTAAACTGATCTGTTAGTACGTTTGAAAAAGAGATAAATCAAGTAAAGAGATAAGGCTTGAAAGATTTAAACTTGATTTATAAGATAAGGTGGTGAGTTTGTTTGAGATAAGGTTTATCCAGATAAACAAGATTAACACAAAACCCTAACAAACCTAATCCTGAGAAATAGCCTCCTGGAAAATCTGAACAAACTGCAAAGCTTGAATCTCAGTTACTTGCATTCTGTTTATCTTCTGTTTATCTGCAATCATCATAAACCTGAGCATCTAACATATTTAACAACTTCATCTTCATGATTTGCAGGAACTCAAACTGCCGGTTACATTGATGAAGGTTTCCTCGTCGCAAGGGATTGTAAGGCACCCCATTGAATGATCATAGCCAAACTCTTCTTCCGCTCGCCTTAACAAATTCTGGAATGCATGATGTCTCAGATATGATATTGGAACTACGAATTTTTTCCTTTCATATTCTCCCACATAAACAGCAAAGTGGCCTTTTGGTACATTTCTACTCTTAAATCCTGGAAAGTCGATTCCCATACTGTCTTCGTTTGATATATGAATAAACGGATGCTAGGTACTTACCAGAAACAATGTAATGTAGGGATTTTGTTCTAAGAGATAATTAAGTCTTTGTAGAGGTGTCTTTGTGTATATATAATGGGGTGCATACACCCTCATCAGGCCTAGTTAAGGTAAAGATACAACAAAATAGTCGTTAAAAACAGATCGAACGATGGATTCAAGGGAAATTATATTCCTCGGGCTACTGGTGTCTCATTGCCACTTACGAACAGAAGTACCAAAGACATAACACCTAGTTTGAAACTAAGAATTAACTACTTTTATCATCAAGTGCCAGAAGATGACACAATAACAGATGTCGTATTTTGTGCAGAGAGATATTTAAAACTAATGCAGAAGGGTGTGATCTGTTGCAAATCTTTTGTACGTTTTTATTTTGTTATATGTGATTATTTTACAATTCCAAAGCTAGATTTAATGTTTAATATTGTGAAAGGAACTTTCAATTACTTAGTACAAAACCTAGTTAATCTTGGTTACTAAACAGCTTTTTTTTATTGTAGAGACTATATAGACACCATATAGATAGATCCTATCTGAAACCAGAACTTGAAATTTGGAAGTACGTTGTATGGTACTCCATTCAAATCGGCTGGACTTGGAACTAGTTTGGAACTAAGAATTAACTGCTTTTATCGTCAAGCACCAGAAGATGACACAAATTTTGGGCAGACAGATATTTAAAACTTATGCAAAAGGTGTGATCTGTTGCAAAGCTTTCTTACTGTTTGTTTTTTGTTATATGTGATTGTTTTACAATGCCCATGCTAGATTTAATGTTCAATATTGTGAAAAACCTTAGCTAATCTTGGTTATACTAAACTGCTTTCTTAACTTATGACGAAATATTCAAATCGTCGCAATTTCAAATGTTTTTCATTTTCGTTTAAACTTATAGTACATAATTTTATTAATAAAATACTAAACTTGCGACAGGTTTGGGTTTTGTCATAAATAATTACGACGTTTTACTTTTTTCCGTCGTTAGTAGGGCGCACGCTTTTTTCCGTCGCAAGTTTTCCGTCGCAAATGGCCATATTTCTTGTAATGATTATAATATATGTAGTACGTTGTACGCGCAAAACTTTTCCATCATAAGTTTTCGTCGTAAACTTACACTAAACGTCGTCGTTTCATATAATTTAAATAATTTAACATTTTTTGTAATTTAATTTAAAGTAAAAATATATAATAATATAAGCAACTTACGACGGAACTTTTAGATCGTTGCAAGTTTGAATAACATTTTATAGTTTTTCTTTTTCTCTAATTGTTTGATGCAAAATTTTATTAGTAAAAATATCAATCTTGTACAGTTTTCGATTACCATGTGTTTTGTCAATGGTGGGAGGTTTTTGGTGAGATCTCGTTCCGCTACTCAAACTTATCCATGATCGTTTGGTGAGATCTTGTTCAGCTACTCACGCTTATCCATGATCGTTTGGACCTCATTTATTAATACTTACCTTATAATGATTACGAGAAAAGGAATAATTCAATTAGGCACATTCTGTTGGAAAATGTGGGTAGAGGCGGCATTGTCAAGGAAAGTTATAAATGATTGAAAACCAGATTTCTTCACTAAATTACTAAGCTTTTACATTGTATTATCTTGAAGATTTAGAGGAATTTAAAGTGCAAGTCACACTGATGAATGTTTCCACATTGCACGGGATCGTTAGACATCCCATAGGATGATCATAGGCAAACTCTTCTTGGGCCCGCCTGAACAACTTTTGGAATGAACGATGCTTTGAATATGACAATGGAACTATGAATCTCTTTTTCTCGGTTTCTCCAACATAAACAGCAAAGTGGCCTTTCGGTACATTTCTTCTTTTGAATTCAGGAAAGCGGATTGCCATGACAAAAGTGTACGTCTCTTTGATTAACAGATATGTAGAGAAAATGTAAAGCTGCAATTACTTGCCAGTTATCAGAAACTATTTGCAATCTGATAGATGGAGTAAGCAAGAGATGAGCCTTGACGAGGGTGCCTGAGCGTGTGCGTTATATAGTTGTGAATGTAAGGCCGAAAGAGGTGAAGATAAAAACAAAACGATGAATCCAAAGGAAATTCATATCCTATGTGCTGTTTAATAACAAACACAAGTACGAAGGACATGTACATTCTGTGTACTGTGGAGTGCAGGAAGATGCCTGTTAGAATAATATAAGATCCTGTCAAGGAACCGGTTACTCTAAAACAAACTCAAGGTGTTAGAGAATGACCCTCTCACTCGAAAACCCATTTATGGATCAAAGAGTGGATCACGGACGCCCATTTTTGGGGCATAAATTTGTTTTTCGTATCCCTCATAAATTATGAGAAATGTTGGGGGTGGCAGGGATCGAACCTCAGTAAGGTGTTAGAGAATGACCCTGGATCTTATATTATTCTAACAATGCCAAGCGTACATAAAAACTGATGGTTCGGAGCCTAGAATCTCCCGATCACTATACGGCCTTTTTTGTTGTTTATCAACAAGGTTTAGTTAAGTGTTTCAGGAACATGAACTTTCAGTTTTAACTTTATACGGTTACAGAAACCAGCCACGCACAGTTATTATAACCATTTTAATGAACTGTTATGCTTATTAGTTAATTCTAATGAATGTTATACAATGCCAGTAACATTGGGTTCACCGTCTTGTTTTGACTCATCCACTGCATATATGGCAGTGATCGAATCAGCGTGGACCGATTTTTAGACTGCATCTTCTAATTAAACTACACTCAGACTAATATTCAAGCTTACCTAGCTGGTAGCTATCTTATTATGTTAACCCTTGTTGTTTCTGTTGGAAAGGACAAATAAAATAGATTAATTTTTACTTGATTTGTCATACTTAAAACTCCATCCTGTTAATTAACTATGATCCTCTCTTTCCCACCATTAAATATCAACAAGCTTCAAAGAGAATCTGAAAGCTTAAAAAGAACAAAAGTAGAAATTTTGTTAGCCTAACCTTTTGCAATCTGCAGCCATCAAGAAGAAATATGTATAACTTCCTAGAAAGTATATTCTGAAACCTATATAATTAAGTCCTTCTATTAAGATATTTCGTATATACAGCTCAAAGTATAATTAAAGAGGAGTAACATTCCATTCGTTTCAGTTATTTTTTCGCGTCTCAAGAATATTACATTAGAGAATTTTTAATGCAGTATTTGATATTTTTAATTTAATATGGGTTGGTACTTCGCGCAAGTATAATCTAGGCTCGTGCTTCGCACGGGTTACCAACTGGTATGTACAATAGACCATTATAACAACTTCAGTTCACAATTATGGTCTGATGAAAACTTGACAGAGCCTCAAACAGATGTACATTGAAGGTTTAGCAAATTTTCATCAACATGATTAATTTTACACTGAAGAAAATTGATTTAAAGACTAAATCTAAGTTTTTACACTATACTTTATAGCTTCATGATTTGTAGGAACTCAAACTGCAGGTCACATTGATGAAAGTTTCCTCATTGCATGGGATTGTAAGGCACCCCATTGGATGATCATAACCAAACTCTTCTTCCGCTTGCCTTAACAATTTCTGGAACGCATGATGCCTCAAATATGATATTGGAACTACAAATTTCTTCCTTTCATTTTCTCCCACGTAAACAGCAAAGTGGCCTTTTGGTACATTTCTACTTTTAAACCCTGGAAGGCTGATTGCCATGATATATGTATCTTACTTAGGTACACACTTTCCAGGAACTACTCTGCAATATGATGTAGGGATTAACTTAAAAATGAGTAAATGAGTTACTGGAGGTGTATCTGTTTGTGTGTGCAAAATATATATAGTTGAGTGGTCATCAACTATATATACATATTCTAACATAATATATACATATTCTAACACCATGCATTCATGATTTGATCTTAAAAACTTGATTAGCGAGCAAATTTTTGTGATTCATGTGACCATTTCTCAAAATGACTTTAATCATTTTTATGTATAAATAATTGTGATCCTTATTGTTTTTTCTTTTAGTTATACATATATAATTAATCTTATATGTGACTGATTAAACTGATTTTTCCGATAATTGATAGATTTTCTTACAAAACCCGTCATTTCTAGCTAGATATATTTAGGGTTTATTAATCTTTTGGCCCTTAACGTATATGTGTTTGTACCCACAAACCCCTACCTCTTCGAGCGTACCATTTGACTCATAAAGTATGTATTTTCATACCCTTTAGCCATTTTTACCGTGATATTAAAAAATCGGAGAGGCAAAAAATATATTTTTCCCTCGAGTTGTACCGTTATAAGAGTTAAAAGGTACAGTTCTCATAACTTGGAGGGTGAAAAGGTACACCGTAATATATTTTCAGGGCTAATGGTTATATACTAAAGTGACTTGTTCAAATACCAAGTTTCAGCAAGTACATGGACGACTTCTATATAATTATTCGGAAACCGAGTTCCATTCATTTCAGCTCTGATTCACTTCGGGACGACCCCAAATAAAAGTGAATGTAATTTCATAAATCCATAGGGATAAATTATGAAAAGATATCCAAAAAATGGGTCGCCTTAATTTTTCATTCATACCTCGTGTACTACCCCCTACGAGAATTATTCCGAAACTGATTTCCATTTGTTTCAACTCCGATTCACTTCCGGATGACCGTAAATAGATGCGACTGCAATTTGATAAATCCATAGGGACAAACTATGTAAAGATATCCAAAAAATGGGTCGCCTCAATTTTTCCTCCATACCTCTTGTACTATCCTCTACGATAATTATTCAGAAACCGAGTTCCACTCGTTTTAGCTCCGATTCACTTCCGGACGACCTTAAACAAAAGCTAATGCAATTTCATAAGTCCATGGCGACAAATATGAAATGATATCCAAAAAATGGCCCCCCTCAATTTTTCCTCCATAAAATAAACATCTTCAAAATTGGGTTTGATTCTCTGAAATTGAAATTAGGGTTTATAACTGGTTTGAATGTTCTTAATTGAATTTGGGCGTTTTTGATTCGAGGGTTATTAGTTGAATTGATGGTTACCAGTAAATAGATCATTTACAGAGGAATTGATTGAGGGTAGTTTGAAGAACAGAGGGTAACCGGAAGGGGTTCACCGAAAAAATGATCACGACGGCGACGGGAGGTTGCGGTTGAATTTTTGGGCTATTCGTCGAGTGTTTGAATGATTTGTTAGCATGGTTGTGTTTTTGGGATCAAACAGAACATATCCTGTTAATTTGGTATGCTTTTGGGATGTTTTGTAGTCGGCCGGAAAGCTCCGGGCGGCGGTTATGGCTGACGGCCGCCGGAGAAGTCAGAGGTGGGGAAGGAAGTGGAAAAATTCCTTTTCTCCCACCCACTTTTTGTGTTTTTAAATTTCAGTCCCTGTAGTTTACAAAACTTACAAAATTTGGATTTCACTTTTAAAATCTTCGATAATTATATTCTCTATTTATTTTAATTTCCGAAATTCATTTTTAATATTTAAAAATTCCAAAAATTATTATTTTAATTCCTGAAATCATTTATAATTCAAAAATAAATCTGAATTATTTAATTGGTTAAATAATTTTAATATTAATTAATTAATTGTTTTAATTAGTTATTAAATAATTTTAATTTATTATTTAATTAAATTTAATTATTTCTTTTGATTTAAAAATTCCAAAAATAGTTTCGGGTTTTAAAATATTTTTCTAAATTATGTTCAGGACTCGATAATTATTATTAAATGATTTTAAAGTCGGATTCGGGTATTCGAACCTTGTTATTTATTTATAAAATGATTCTGTTACCTGTTTTAATTCCGAAAAATGTTCAAAAATCCTAATTCCAGAAAACTAATTTTAATCACGAACCTTCTTTAAAAAATTATGTTTATCGAATAACTTACGTGCTATGTGCTGTCTGATTATTGTGTGATTTGCCTATTTGTTCATTGTTTGACGGTTTTCGTCATAACTTTCAATCTGTACATCGAATTTGGGTGAAACGAAGGGTATATAGAAGCTTGCAACATCTATGTGACGGTTAAAATAAGATGAGAATGAGTATTGGTAGATGCTTATGATGTCTAGAAGAGTAAGCGAGGCACACAAAGGAAAAACATGTGGTCACTTGATGGAATCGATAGACGAGCGCAAGTGAAGTGAAAGTCAATTGAGATAAGGCAAATGTTCTGAACCTTCTCGAGATATGTTTCAAATATTTCTAGTTTCATATTGCAAGTGCTTTGAATTAGTTAACCCTAAGCCCTAACCAAATCATTTGATACTTGAACCGTGAGTCTTATTCATTGCAAACCATTAATTGTTGGATTGCCAAATACTGAACCACATATATGTGATTCTACTCCACAAATACATATACACCATATACTATTCACTTAAATGGATTTACCCAAATGTATAAACACTCATACTTTCTATAATACCTTGTAACATCAAAAACCAAATTTTTGTATAAGCCTTAAACCTTTATTCTTCTATTACATGATTCTTTTACAGGCTTAAAGCCATTCTTCATACACCCCTTGTTATACCTTTATGGTAGTCATGAATTACATATGCTTTGAGTCAGATGCTTTATCCATGTTGTTATGACTTTGTTGTATTGAATTACATTATTTATCATATTGATATTATAGAATTGGATGATTTTCTAAAATGTGGACCAGATTGGTGGTCATATTTGGCCAATGTGTGCCTTGGATGCAGTATATAGACAAGAGTTGTGTGCCTTGCTGGGGTCTAGTGCGCGACTGATCAGCAGCCTAACCTTGATTTTAAAAATTAAAAAATATTCAATTCTAAACATTGCTTAACAGGAACTTGATCCTTTTCAATCATTTCATTTGATCATTGTTTAATCTCAATATTGTCATTGTGATTTGCTAAGCCAGTTAGCTCACTCTTGCGAATCTGATTATGTTCTTTTTCCTGTTGATAATGAGGATCCGCAGAAAGTCTGTAAGAATGCTTTATTACCCAGATGTAAGTTAAACTAGTTGGGATTTGGCACGATGTAATATAATTAAGGTCGTGCCTTGTGTTCATACTCTAACTTGTTGTGATCCGTGGTTATGTAAGGTAGGGTCATTGCATACATTATTTCATAAATATGTTTATATATTGTGTGTGTGTGTTGTGAACCCCAAACTTCTGACCCGGATTTGGAAGACATCACATGTTATCTACATAACGACATTTTTTTACAACTAAAGGTATAGTTTACCTAATTAAATTTGTTGGTTTTGTTTAAATAGTAGAAAAACTATCAATTTATAAAAAAAATTACAATTCATCTTAAATTTTCTACTAACGGTAAATTATTTTATTTTGTAACTCCGTTGTAAATTCTTTAATTCCACAAAATTAGTCAATTATCTTTATAATCGATAGGAAACAGTTTACATTAAAGTCTTAACTTATAAGTACGTTCATGGAACAAAAAGACTTATAAATTTTTGATAACTAGATAAGTATTACATAGAAAATGATTCCAGGGATAACGGGTCATATTTCTTTTGAAATACAACATCTAGAGTAAGGATTCTTGAAAAAAATTATAGATATCCAAATTTAGTGGTTACACAAATTTCAGAATCATGGTGTGAGTGTATTTTTGATAAGAGTGAGCATTTTCATGTTCAGAACTGAGAACCAAACCGAACAAAAACTTTCATTTTTTTCCAGGTCTTAAATAGTTCGGGTCCGATTCGATTCCTATTTTTTTAAAAAAAAAAATCAGTTCTCACGACGGTTGGTTCTTGACATCTTTGAACCGTAAGAACAAAACCGTATATATAATGTTATATACTATAATATTTTCTCATTTATAATTATAAATGAATATTATTATTGGGTGATATATTATTCATTTGTTTAATTAAATCAGATGTTTCATTTATTTTATGAATATATATTTTATTAATTTTAGAGAGTAGTCGAATGTAAAATGACCTAAATCTACCAAAAATATTCTTTAACTACAGTAAATATTCAAAATTAGTCAACTGTTAAAAATTCGAGGATCAAAGTTATACATAAAAATATATAAATTTGAAATATAATAAAAATTCAATTCTTTTTGTTCGGAACTGAACCGAATCAAATTTTAAGGTTCGGTTCTTCATTATAAACGATTACGGTTCAGTTTTTAAAATATTCATATTTCGGTTCTCGTATTTTATGATTCCGTTTATGTTCGGTTCCAACTCGTTGCTTAGCATTAAGTTTTAGCATATCCAATCTTCAAATAGTATATTAAGTGACATTGTTTACTGTGTACTTAAAACAACTAAGCACTACTTTTAATTAGAAGTTAGTATTAATTGGTTTCCAATCCACAAATAGCTCAATATTGAGCAAATATTAGTACAAGTATTCAACTTCATTTTTGTTCACCAAGCCTCACAGTCGACTGCATATTTAGACTTCAAGTAAATTTAATCATCATATATTCTTTTTTACTATAAATCAATTTATTCATCCCAAAAACACCGCGTTCAAGTTGCCTCTGCTCACAACAAGATTCGTAGCAAGATCTGCCAACTCCATATTATGCACATGTCCGTTAAACATGATCTGGATTAGCTTGTGTAGTGCCCGCGGTTGGGACTGAGGACGAGGAATTAGAACCTCCTCCGGACCTTTCTGTGAAATCATGAGATAAATTAGAAAACAATGTGTTTGCAGGAACACAGGGGAGCGAGTGATTTTTTAGGCTTGTTAGGGAATCCATTTAGTTTATTGCAAGAAACCACACTGACTATAAACTTAAAATAGTATCATAACTTATTTAACGGTTTTCGATCATTTTATTTTCCAACAATATTAATTATATATTAATGATATTTCAAATATTTAAAATTTACACATATTACTAGCTAATATTCAATATCGTAATAGATGTATTAGGTTGGTTATCGGTAGGGTGTATCATTGATAATTGATTCAAAAAAATAATTAAGAATCTTTTATGTGTTGGTAAAATAATATTATTTTATTCTAATATATAAATGATAGGAGCTTTTACCTAATTAAAAATGGATGCTAGCTAAGTAGCTATCCTAATAAATATATATCAAATTTTACATAATAATTTTTTTTTAAATACTACAATTATCAATCAAATTTTCATTGTTAGTGTATTTTTATTTTTAAAACAAAAGAATTATAAAATTATGTAAAAATAGAAGGTGTCCTATCACTCAAATTGTTGAAAAAAATAATTCAAATTCAAAAGTTAAGATAAAGATTATAATATAGCAAACACAACTCTTTTCCTCATTAATTAAAATTCTTTAAAAATTTTGAAGTACCCCGATTATTACCATAAGACACATGTATATAGTATAAAAATCACAAATTCCTTTCACATATTTCTAAGCAATCACATTTTAATTTTAACATGTGTCAAAACAAATCTTGTTTCTAAAACCATCAGATTAGGTTTTAATCTAACTAACCACATTAAAGTATACCCTTGATCCGTGTCACAACTAGGTGACCAATGGATGGATGTCTTGGTCATTATAAAAGCGTCATGTACAAAGCTTAACATACATCTAGTTAGAGATAAATTTCTGATTATGAAAGCTCAGCCTAATACTTATATATATAAGCCCCCACATCCTTCTTACCAAGAGGTATATCTTATCCATTGTATAAATTCTGAATGAATATTAATATATGATACAAATGAAATGATTAATTGCACATTTATTTTATTAATCCAATTTTTTTTCTTAAACTACAGATGATCAATCATGCTATACTTTTCTTGAAAAATAGAAGGGGATCCAGTTCTACAGCAATAGGGAAGTTCATTGAAATGAACTACGAAGGTCTTCCCAGCAACTTTAGAAAGACATTGCTACATCAGCTAAAGCGCCTAGTTGGGCGGGGGAAACTAGTTCGAGTGAAGAACTCATTCAAACTTAAGAGTTAAGGTTTTGTGGTGATGTAGAAAATCAGATCTAATAATTATTTTTAATATTTCCTATCTCCTTGAAGGAAATTTTAAACTCAAAACAATACCCAGCCATGTTCTTTTTATCTAGTTGTTGATTTCATATGTTTTTCAATATTTGTAATTGTAACATTAAATTTATAATAAGTATTAAATTTAGCCGTGGAGATGTGTCGCTTAGATATGTTAAAAAGCAGGCCAACAAAGCAGCCCATGAATTGGCTGAATTTCCTTGTTCTTTAAATTGCAACAATGTTTTTTTTCCTCATGTATGACTCTTTTCCTCCTTAATGAAATTGTCCCTTTTGCTTCAAAAAAAAATATGTATTATTATTATTATCTTGTATATTAAGATGTTATAGTTTTATATTTATAATCAACAAGGGATACTTTTGCCACCCAGTAATTATAAAAAAATAAATATAAATTATGTAGTGATAATACAAAGGTACAAGTGTATCAACACGCGTAAAGGGGTACTTGATTAATCATTTGATCAAAACGGTTTTTTAAAATTATCTAGAAAATATTACATTAGTGCGAGTAAACTGTTATAAGATTTTTATTTAAAATTGGTAATGGGATATTTTTTGGAATTTTTTTTTTGCTAAGTATGTATAAATTGCAGAAACTAAGAAAAAAAAGGGATAAACCCATGGAGGGGACTATCTATAATCAATCTACAAGCAGATTGAAGATAGAAAGCAATAAAAAAATATACTCAGGCCTAGTAGAAACTAGTTTAGAGAACCATAAAGAACTAGCTAATTTTACTTTGAAATCGACCACTATCCCATCAAAAAGTTGTTGAGGCCCAAAGCAGCCTTTATCATAAGCCCGTGCATTTCTTTTCCTCCAAGTATGATAACAAAAGATCTGAATTAGAGACCCATATAGAACTAGCTAATTTTACTTTGAAATCGATCAGGATCCCATCAAAAAGTTGTTGAGGCCCAAACCAGCCTTTATCATGAGCCCGTGTGTTTCTCAACAAATCAATATAAATTTCTTATTTGTAATAATGTACCCATTTTTTAAGTGCCTAATTAAGTTGATTTTTTAAATAGATAAGATTCTATTATTCAAAATTTTCAACTCTTAGAGTGGGTATAAGAAACAACTTATTGATTAAGATAGTAAACTTAATAAAATTGGATACAAAAACTTATCTATAGCTCCATATGTGGTTTAAGTTGTAGGTAAACAAATTAATGATACAAATGGCTAGCATGATTGTCTATTTGTCTATTTTCAACCTATGCCATTAGATATTTGATTAGGTTGTAGGTGTATAAATTTGCAAAAAATATAATTAAGAAATATGCAAATTGTTGAAAAATTCAATAATTCAAAAGAGAGTCATATACTAAAATTGTTCAATTGCATTGTGCCACTGCCCCTGTAATATGTATTTATTTATATATATATAAAGTAAGATGATTTTTCTCTATTTTATCTCTCATTGTAATAAGAGAATAGTAATTTAATGAGTTGGAGCTGATACACAATAATGAGACTCAATAAACACTCTGTATATATGGCTCTGTATATATGGCATTAGAGCATGATCATGAAATTTTGACCAGTCTACTATGGTCCACCTCAACAGAGTAAAAGAGCACGAGTCCAAGTGAACCTACATTATATTTTTTATTTTCAGGGATGGCCTATATAACCATGATAAAGATATTTCAACACAAATCAGAAAGCTTTTAGGGTTTAAGTGGGAGAGTTCTTCGAAGTTTTGAGCAATTTGTTCTTATCTCATTGGAACTCCACTGATGATAGCCGATTAATGAATTTTTCTGGAAGAGATTCTTCATATACAGTTAAATATGGCTTAAAACCCTCTCATGAAACTTGATGACCATTAATTCTTTGGTAAGTAGAAATTGTTGAAAGGTATCCCGTAGATGATATTCATTTGTCATAGACTACATGAAACATGTTAAAAGGAAAGCCAAAAAGAACATCACACAAGAAGAAGATAACGACTAACATCACTAAACTACTACAATAACTTCATATGGATTTGGTCAAGTTAATGTTACTGCTTAATGATATATTCTAGATAAAAGTAAGTGTTATTCTCATATTGAAACGATGATGTATCTAGGATGATCATGTATCATATCAACAAAATTAGTTTCACCATGAGGATATTGATATTCATAGTATGAAGTGTCGAGTGCTTCAAAACCCCAATCCCACCTCGCAGAAAGTAAATTTATTTATTTAATATATAAGTAAGAAGACTACTACTAAGTAGTCCGTCAACAAATCATACAAACGAGTTTGGATCACTAGAGCAATATTTACGTCATAAATAAAAATCTTTTACCCATAGTTGGTTACGAGCTGGATATAATATTAACCTTTTTTTCCCTTCAATCATGATATTTTGAATCCACATAACCTTGATTATCTCTATTTTTTTGCAAATATCTTTTAAATATGTTATTTAAGTGATTTATTAATATTGTGGCTTTTTTGTCCTCCAGTCATGATATTTCTAATTTATATTCCCTTGACTATCTCAAAAAATATTCCCTTCACAAATAATATCAATTACATAGCTTTCTACCTCAAGGCAACTAACTCGATTATTGGTTTTATTTATTACATATTTGTGTATTACATGTTCAATATTCATAAATATTTTCAAGTTTTACAATCCTTTACTCGATAGTCCATTCCAAATTAATTAGTAACAACGGGAATGTATTAATTTTAACATCATGGCTAGTCATTTTAAAAATAAATTTATTTCTAAATAAGGTCTATCCAATATTATTTAGGGAAGATCAATATTAATAGCATTAATGTAGCCCTAGTTTATCATTCTAGGTAATGTTTTTGGCATGTCGATTAGTCTTAAGAGATATGTTTCTCGAAGTAATGTTTGTCACGCATTTCCATAACATAAATTGTCAAATGCTTCAATTGTTTTGGTGATAATTGTATGAGATTAAGCTACATATGTCGAACGTTACCTTTTTAGATGTATATCGAACTCAACTTTATTAAGCCTTTTCACATCTCTTTTTTCTATGTTTTAGTTTGATTGAGTTACAAATGTTTAAGGATGCCTTTAGGAGCTCAATCATAAAATTTAAATGCTGCAAAACAACAACATTCACACTATTTGTCATGTTGGAATACAGGTGTTCCAAAAAAGGGTAAGCCTAAGATAATAACTATAGAAGTTTTTGAATTATATTACCCATTTTTCTATTACTATTTTACCGTACCAAACGTAGTTTTGAATTAAGTCATTGTGCGCTCCTACATATTATGATCTATGGTGTGAATATCAAACTTTCTATAAGGTACATTTGATAAGCTTCTCCCTTGCTATGGTGGTGTGCCATATTACCATCTAGAGGTCTTTTCTTGACTTGGTTTAGTCTAATTAATCTTTTGTTCATTTATCAATTTTGTAACTGAGGGTCTCAAAATTAAAGTTAGTATCATTAATCTCTTGTTTTGTTTTGAAACTATTTTAAATTAAAACATAAATTTAAATTCATATTTATTAGAATTATAATATATACATATTCTAACACCATGCATTCATGATTTGATCTTAAAAACTTGATTAGCGAGCAAATTTTTGTGATTCATGTGACCATTTCTCAGAATGAATTTAATCATTTTTATGTATAAATAATTGTGATCCTTATTGTTTTTTATTTTAGTTATACGTATATAATTAATCTTATATGTGACTGATTAAACTGATTTTTCCGATAATTGATAGATTTTCTTACAAAACCCGTCATTTCTAGCTAGATATATTTATGGTTTATTAATCTTTTGGCCCTTAACGTATATGTGCTTGTACCCACAAACCCCTACCTCTTCGAGCGTACCCTTTGACTCATAAAGTATGTATTTTCATACCCTTTAGCCATTTTTACCGTGATATTAAAAAATCGGAGGGGCAAAAAATATATTTTTCCCTAGAGTTGTACCGTTATAAGAGTTAAAAGGTACATTTCTCATAACTTGGAGGGTGAAAAGGTACACCGTAATATATTTTCAGGGCTAATGGTTATATACTGAAGTGACTTGTTCAAATACCAAGTTTCAGCAAGTACATGGACGACTTCTATATAATTATTCGGAAACCGAGTTCCATTCATTTCAACTCTGATTCACTTCGGGACGACCCCAAATAAAAGTGAATGTAATTTCATAAATCCATAGGGATAAATTATGAAAAGATATCCAAAAAATGGGTCGCCTTAATTTTTCATTCATACCTCGTGTACTACCCCCTACGAGAATTATTCAGAAACTGATTTCCATTTGTTTCAACTCAGATTCACTTTCGGATGACCGTAAATAGATGCGACTGCAATTTGATAAATCCATAGGGACAAACTATGTAAAGATATCCAAAAAATGGGTCGCCTCAATTTTTCCTCCATACCTCTTGTACTATCCTCTACGAGAATTATTCGAAAACCGAATTCCACTCATTTTAGCTCCGATTCACTTCCGGACGACCTTAAACAAAAGCTAATGCAATTTCATAAATCCATGGC
The DNA here is from genome assembly GCF_009905375.1 of Apium graveolens. NCBI lineage: Eukaryota > Viridiplantae > Streptophyta > Magnoliopsida > Apiales > Apiaceae > Apium > Apium graveolens. Next base: position 74,606 of record NW_027419274.1, read on the forward strand.
GACAAATATGAAATGATATCCAAAAAATAGGCCCCCTCAATTTTTCCTCCATAAAATAAACATCTTCAAAATTGGGTTTGATTCTCTGAAATTGAATTTAGGGTTTATAACTGGTTTGAATGTTTTAATTGAATTTGGGCGTTTTTGATGCGAGGGTTATTAGTTGAATTGATGGTTACCAGTAAATAGATCATTTACAGAGGAATTGATTGAGGGTAGTTTGAAGAATAGAGGGTAACTGGAAGGGGTTCACCGAAAAAATGATCATGACGGCGACGGGAGGTTGCGGTTGAATTTTTGGGCTATTCGTCGAGTGTTTAAATGATTTGTTAGCATGGTTGTGTTTCTGGGATCAAACAAAACAGATCCTGTTAATTTGGTACGCTTTTGGGATGTTTTGTAGTCCGCCGGAAAGCTCCGGGCGGCGGTTATGGCTGACGGTCGCCGGAGAAGACAGAGGTGGGGAAGGAAGTGGAAAAATTCCTTTTCTCCCCCTACTTTTTGTGTTTTTAAATTTCAGTCCCTGTAGTTTACAAAAATTACAAAATTTGGATTTCACTTTTAAAATCTTCAATAATTATATTCTCTATTTATTTTAATTTTCGAAATTCATTTTTAATATTTAAAAATTCAAAAAATTAATATTTTAATTCCTGAAATCATTTTTAATTCAAAAATAAATCTGAATTATTTAATTGGTCAAATAATTTTAATATTAATTAATTAATTGTTTTAATTAGTTATTAAATAATTTTAATTTATTATTTAATTAAATTTAATTATTTCTTTTGATTTAAAAATTCCAAAAATAGTTTCGAGTTTTAAAATATTTTTCTAAATTATGTTCAGGACTCGATAATTATTATTAAATGATTTTAATGTCGGATTCGGGTATTCGAACCTTGTTATTTATTTATAAAATGATTACGTTACCTGTATTAATTCCGAAAAATGTTCAAAAATCCTAATTCCAGAAAACTCATTTTAATCACGAAGTTTCTTTAAAAAATTATGTTTATCGAATAACTTACGTGCTATGTGCTGTCTGATTATTGTGTGATATGCCTATGTGTTCATTGTTTGACAGTTTTCGTCATAACTTTCAATCTGTACATCGAATTTGGGTGAAACGAAGGGTAGATAGAAGCTTGCAACATCTATGTGACAATTAGAATAAGATGAGAATGAGTATTGGTAGATGCTTGTGATGTCTAGAAGAGTAAGCGAAGCACACAAAGGGAAAACAAGTGGTCACTGGATGGAATCGATAGACGAGCGCAAGTGAAGTGAAAGTCAACTGAGATAAGGCAAATGTTCTGAACCTTCTCAACATATTTGTTTCAAATATTTCTAGTTTCATATTGCACGTGCTTTGAATTAGTTAACCCTAAGCCCTAACCAAATCATTTGATACTTGAACCGTGAGTCTTATTCATTGCAAACCATTAATTGTTGGATTGCCAAATACTTAACCACATATATGTGATTCTACTCCACAAATACATATACACCATATACCATTCACTTAAATGGATTTACCCAAATGTATAAACACTCATACTTTCTATAATACCTTGTAACATCAAAAACCAAATTTTTGTATAAGCCTTAAACCTTTATTCTTCTATTACATGATTCTTTTACAGGCTTAAAGCCATTCTTCATACACCCCTTGTTATACCTTTATGGTAGTCATGAATTACATATGCTTTGAGTCAGATGCTTTATCCATGTTGTTATGACTTTGTTGTATTGAATTACATTATTTATCATATTGATATTATAGAATTGGATGATTTTCTAAAATGTGGACCAGATTGGTGGTCATATTTGGCCAATGTGTGCCTTGGATGCAGTATATAGACAAGAGTTGTGTGCCTTGCTGGGGTCTAGTGCGCGACTGGTCAGCAGCCTAACCTTGATTTTAAAAATTAAAAAATATTCAATTCTAAACATTGCTTAACAGGAACTTGATCCTTTTCAATCATTTCATTTGATCATTCTTTAATCTCAATATTGTCATTATGATTTGCTAAGCCAGTTAGCTCACTCTTGCGAATCTGATTATATTCTTTTTCCTGTTGATAATGAGGATCCGCAGAAAGTCTATAAGAATGCTTTATTACCCAGATGTAAGTTAAACTAGTTGGGATTTGGCACGATTTAATATAATTAAGGTCGTGCCTTGTGTTCATACTCTAACTTGTTGTGATCCGTGGTTATGTAAGGTAGGGTCATTGCATACATTATTTCATAAATGTGTTTATATATTGTGTGTGTGTGTTGTGAACCCCAAACTTCTGACCCGGATTTGGAAGACATCACATGTTATCTATATAACGACATTTTTTTACAACTAAAGGTATAGTTTAGCTAATTAAATTTGTTGGTTTTGTTTAAATAGTAGAAAAACTATCAATTTATAAAAAAAATTACAATTCATCTTAAATTTTCTACTAACGGTAAATTATTTTATTTTGTAACTCCGTTGTAAATTCTTTAATTCCACAAAATTAGTCAATTATCTTTATAATCGATAGGAAACAGTTTACATTAAAGTCTTAACTTATAAGTACGTTCATGGAACAAAAAGACTTATAAATTTTTGATAACTAGATAAGTATTACAAAGAAAATGATTCCAGGGATAACGGGTCATATTTCTTTTGAAATACAACATCTAGAGTAAGGATTCTTGAAAAAAATTATAGATATCCAAATTTAGTGGTTACACAAATTTCAGAATCATCGTGTGAGTGTATTTTTGATAAGAGTGAGCATTTTCATGTTCAGAACTGAGAACCAAACCGAACAAAAACTTTCATTTTTTTTCCAGGTCTTAAATAGTTCGGGTCCGATTCGATTCCTATTTTTAAAAAAAAAAAAATCAGTTGTCACGACGGTTGGTTCTTGACATCTTTGAACCGTAAGAACAGAACCGTATATATAATGTTATATACTATAATATTTTCTCATTTATAATTATAAATGAACATTATTATTGGGTGATATATTATTCATTTGTTTAAATAAATCAGATGTTTCATTTATTTTATGAATATATATTTTATTAATTTTAGAGAGTAGTCGAATGTAAAATGACCTAAATCTACCAAAAATATTCTTTAACTACAGTAAATATTCAAAATTAGTCAACTTTTAAAAATTCGAGGATCAAAGTTATACATAAAAATATATAAATTTGAAATATAATAAAAATTCAATTCTTTTTGTTCGGAACTGAACCGAATCAAATTTTAAGGTTCGGTTCTTCATTATAAACGATTACGGTTCAGTTTTTAAAATATTCATATTTCAGTTCTCGTATTTTGTGATTCCGTTTATGTTCGGTTCCAACTCGTTGCTTAGCATTAAGTTTTAGCATATCCAATCTTTAAATAGTATATTAAGTGACATTGTTTACTGTGTACTTAAAACAACTAAGCACTACTTTAATTAGAAGTTAGTATTAATTGGTTTCCAATCCACAAATAGCTCAATATTGAGCAAATATTAGTACAAGTATTCAACTTCATTTTTGTTCACCAAGCCTCACAGTCGACTGCATATTTAGACTTCAAGTAAATTTAATCATCATATATTCCTTTTTACTATAAATCAATTTATTCATCCCAAAAACACCGCGTTCAAGTTGCCTCTGCTCACAACAAGATTCGTAGCAAGATCTGCCAACTCCATATTATGCACATGTCCGTTAAACATGATCTGGATTAGCTTGTGTAGTGCCCGCGGTTGGGACTGAGGACGAGGAATTAGAACCTCCTCCGGACCTTTCTCTGAAATCATGAGATAAATTAGAAAACAATGTGTTTGCAGGAACACAGGGGAGCGAGTGATTTTTAGGCTTGTTAGGGAATCCATTTAGTTTATTGCAAGAAACCGCACTGACTATAAACTTAAAATAGTATCATAACTTATTTAACGGTTTTCGATCATTTTATTTTCCAACAATATTAATTATATATTAATGATATTTCAAATATTTAAAATTTACACATATTACTAGCTAATATTCAATATCGTAATAGATGTATTAGGTTGGTTATCGGTAGGGTGTATCATTGATAATTGATTCAAAAAAATAATTAAGAATCTTTTATGTGTTGGTAAAATAATATTATTTTATTCTAATATTTAAATGATAGGAGCTTTTACCTAATTAGAAATGGATGCTAGCTAAGTAGCTATCCTAATAAATATATATCAAATTTTACATAATAATTTTTTTTTAAATACTACAATCATCAATCAAATTTTCATTGTTAGTGTATTTTTATTTTTAAAACAAAAGAATTATAAAATTATGTAAAAATAGAAGGTGTCCTATCACTCAAATTGTTGAAAAAAATAATTCAAATTCAAAAGTTAAGATAAAGATTATAATATAGAAAACACAACTCTTTTCCTCATTAATTAAAATTCTTTAAAAATTTTGAAGTACCCCGATTATTACCATAAGACACATGTATATAGTATAAAAATCACAAATTCCTTTCACATATTTCTAAGCAATCACATTTTAATTTTAACATGTGTCAAAACAAATCTTGTTTCTACAACCATCCGATTAGTTTTTAATCTAACGAACCACATTAAAGTATACCCTTGATCCGTGTCACAACTAGGTGACCAATGGATGGATGTCTTGGTCATTATAAAAGCGTCATGTACAAAGCTTAACATACATCTAGTTAGAGATAAATTTCTTACTACAAGGATTTCATCAATACAATGGTTCTGATTATGAATGCTTAGCCTAATACTTATATATATATGCCCCCACATCCTTCTTACCAAGAGATATATCTTATCCATTGTATAAATTCTGAATGAATATTAATATATGATACAAATGAAATGATTAATTGCACATTTATTTTATTAATCTAATTTTTTTTCTTAAACTATAGATGATCAATCATGCTATACGTTTCTTGAAAAATAGAAGGGGATCCAGTTCTACAGCAATAGGGAAGTTCATTGAAATGAACTACGAAGGTCTTCCCAGCAACTTTAGAAAGACATTGCTACGTCAGCTAAAGCGCCTAGTTGGGCGGGGGAAACTTGTTCTAGTGAAGAACTCATTCAAACTTAAGAGTTAAGGTTTTGTGGTGATGTAGAAAATCATATCTAATAATTATTTTTAATATTTCCTATCTCCTTGAAGGAAATTTTAAACTCAAAACAATACCCAGCCATGTTCTTTTTATCTAGTTGTTGATTTCATATGTTTTTCAATATTTGTAATTGTAACATTAAATTTATAATAAGTATTAAATTTAGCCATGGAGATGTGTCGCTTAGATTTGTTAAAAAGCAAGCCAACAAAGTAGCCCATGAATTGGATGGATTTCCTTGTTCTTTAAATTGCAACAATATTTTTTTCCTCATGTATGACTCTTTTCCTCCTTAATGAAATTGTCCCTTTTGATTCAAAAAAAATAAGTATTATTATTATCTTGTATATTAAAATGTTATAGTTTTAAATTTATAATCAACAAGGGATACTTTTGCCACCCAATAATTATTAAAAAATATTTCTAGTTTCATATTGCAAGTGCTTTAAATTGCTTAACCCTAAACCCTAACCAAATCATTTGATACTTGAACCGTGAGTCTTATTCATTGTAAACCATTAATTGTTGGAATCCTAGATACTGAACCACACACATGTGATACGACTCCATAAATACATATACACCATATACCATTCACTTAAATCGATTTACCCAAACGTACAAATACTCATACTTTGTACAATACCTTGTAACATCAAAAACCAAATCTTTGTATAACCCTTAAACCTTTATTTTTTCTATTACATGATTCTTTTACAAGCTTAAAGCCATTCTTCGTACACACCTTGTTATACCTTTATGGTAGTCATGAATTACATATGCTTTGAGATAGATGCTTTATCCATGTTGTTATGACTTTGTTGTATTGAATTACATTATTTATCATATTGATATTATAGAATTGGATGATTTTCTAAAATGTGGACCAGATTGGTTGTCATATTTGGCCAATGTGTGCCTTTGATGCAGTATATAGAGCAGAGTTATGTGCCTTGCTGGGATTTAGTGCGTGACTGATCAGCAGCCTAACCTTGGTTTTAAAATTTAAAAAATATCCAATTCTAATTATTGCTTAACAGGAACTTGATCCTTTTATATCATTTAATTTGATCATTATTTAATCTCAGTATTATCATTATGACTTGCTGAGCTATTTAGCTCACTCTTGCGAATCTGTTTATGTTCTTTTTCATTTATGAAGTAAACTGTTGATAGCAAGGATCCGCAGACAAGTGTGCGAGCTAGGATTCCAGGTTAAGATGGGATGATCTAGGAGAAGCTTTATTTTTTAGGTTTGAGTTTAGCAAGTCTGTAAGAAAGCTTTATTATCCAGATGTAAGTTAAAATAGTTGGGGTTTGGCACGATGTAATGTAATGAAGGTTGTGCCTTGTCTTCTTACTTTAACTTGTTGCGATCTGTGGTTGTGTAAGGTAGGGTCATTGCATACATTATTTCATTAACGTGTTTATATATTGTGTGTGTGTTGTGAACCCCAAACTTCTGACCCGTATTTGAAAGGCATCACATGTTATCTACGTAATGACAGTTTTTTACAAATAAAGGTATAGTTTACTTAATTAAATTTGTTGGTTTGTTTAAATAGTAAAAAAACTATCAATTTATAAAAAAATTTACAATTCATCTTAAATTCTCTACTAACGGTAAATTGTTTTATTTTGTAACACCGTTATAAATTTTTTAATTCCAGAAAATTAGTTAATTATCTTTATAATCGATAGAAAACAGTTTTACATTAAAGTCTTACCTTATAAGTACGTACATGGAACAAAAAGACTTGTAAATTTTTGATAACTAGATAAGTATTACATAGAAAATGATTTCAGGGATAACGAGTCATATTTCTTTTGAAATACAACATCTAGAGTAAGGATTCATGAAAAAAATTAAAGATATGCAAATTTATGGTTACACAAATTTCAGAATCATGGTTTGAGCGTATTTTTGATAGGAGTGAGCATTTTCTTGTTCAGAACTGAGAATCGAACCGAACAAAAAAATTCATTTCTGTCCAGGTCTTAACTAATTCGGGTCCGATTCGATTCCTATTTTTTAAAAAAATCGATTGTCAAGGCGATTGGTTCTTAACATCTTTGAACCGTAAAAACAGAACCGTATATATAATGTTATATAGTATATATTTTCTCATTTATAATTATATATGAACAATATTATTTGGTGATATATTATTCATTTTTTAAATATATAAGATATTTCATTTATCTTTATGAATATATATTTTATTAATTTTAGAGAGTAGTCGAATATAAAAAGACTTAGACCTACCGAAAAATATTCTTTAACTACCGTAAATATTCAAAATTAGTCAACTTTTAAAAATTCGAGGATAAAAGTTATATATAAAAATATATAATTTAAAATATAATAAAAATTCAATTCTTTCGGTTCGGAACTGAACCAAATCAAATTTTAAGGTTTGATTCTTCATTATAAACGATTCTGTTCGGTTTTTAAAATATTCATATTCTGGTTCTCGTATCTTGCGATTCTGTTTTTGTTCGGTTCCAACTCATTGTTTACCATTAATTTTTAGCATATCCAATCTTTAAATACTATATTAAGAGACATTGTTTACTGTGTACTTAAACAACTAAGCACTACTTTTAATTAGAAGTTAATATTAATTGGTTTCCAATCCATAAATAGCTCAATATCGAGCAAATATTAGTACAAGTATTCAACTTCATTTTGCTCAGCTGTTAATTTTTATGGTTGGTGACTTTTCCAGATCTCAAATTGATTCTTTCAACTATTCTTTGACTTCCCTCTTGCCTGGGTTAGCTTCTGTATCACTAGGAAGAGTTCCTTGTGGTCTATTCAGCAACACATTAGTAATTTGTCATATTTGATTCTCCAAAGTTTTGATCAAAACCGCTTGGCTTTTACACATTAGTCTCAATTCTTCCAATTCATATTTTTCATTAGCAGATTGACCAGCACTTCCATGGGATTATTGATGCATTCCCGGTTGCTGAAATTGTTTCCTTGGTGCATACTGTTGTTGAAAACCGGGATGGTTGAATGGCTTGGGTCCAAACTGCTGGTAAGGCTGTTGTGGATGTTGTATACCACTCTGATTATTGCTCCAACTGAAATTAGGATGGTTTTGGTTATTAGGATGATAAGTGGTAGATACAGGTTGTGTGTGGTCTCTGAAAATTGCTCGCAAACTGTACTGACTCACTAGATATAGCACATTGATCCGTCACATATGCACCTGCACAAAGCTCACAAACACTTGTTAACTGATGAAGTCCATAGTTAGCCAGAGAATCCACTTTCATGGTCAAAGCCTTTAGCTGAGCTGCTATAGCCGTAGTTGTATCTACCTCCAGAATTCCTGATACCTTGCCTTATGGTAGTCTCAGAGTTGGATTCTGATATTCATTAGCAGCCATCATTTCAATTAGCTCATAAGCTTCCTCATAGCTATTAGCCCATAAGGCTCCACCTGATGCTGCATCTAGCATGGGTCTTGACAGTGCTCCCAACCCATTATAGAAGCAATTGATTACCATCCAATCAGGCATTCCATGATGAGGATACTTCCTAAGAATCTCCTTGTATCACTCCAAGCATTACATAAAGATTCTCCCGAATGTTGTGCAAATTGAGTAAGAGCATTCCTGATTGCAGCTGTTTTTGCCATAGGGAAAAATTTAATAAGAAATTTCTGAGCAAGATCCTCCCATGTCGCAATAGAAACCTGTTGGTAGAGAGTGTAACCAGCTCTTAGTTTTATCCCTCAGAGAAAATGGGAAAAGTCTCAGTTTCACAGCATCTTCCGAAATACCGTTGAATTTGAAGGTGTCGCGGATCTTGATGAAATTATGATTGCATATTGGGATCTTACGTTGGAGCACCCCCAAATTGGACTGAATTATGTACCATTTAAATCGTGTCAGGCTTGATTTCAAAGGTATTAGCTGCAATGGCTGGTATAACAATGCTAAACTGAATGTCATTGATTTTCGGTTGAGAACAATCCTTTAATGTTTTCGTTTCTACTGTTGGTTCTCCCATTGCAATGATCACTTCCATTTCTGCTTCTTCTAGTGTGTCCTTACGAGATTGAGAACGTGTTCGCATACACGCTCGCTCTAATCCTTGAAACACACAAGCAAAGTAAAATTAATAAAAGAAATAATTCGAGTCAGTAAACTATAACGACCACTGATGATAAGCACATAAACTAATTCTTAACACTGATCCCTGGTAGCGGCGCCAAAAACTTGTACGCACAAAAACACGCAAGCGTATGTGGTCACAAGTAGTATAAGATTAAGTTTAGTTCATTCCCACAGAGATTGGTTTAATTTATAATGTACACTTATGCAACAATGTATGATTATTATTCACTGCTAAGGCAAGTATCAAATTAAGTTTGATTATCTAAAAGTAATTTGGCTAGAGTGAATTAACTAAGAGATTAAAATCAAGTTACTTATATGAAATAAAACATGGGATTTCAACTTTATTAAATACTTTATTCAGAGTTTATACCTTTAATCATAGTATGTGATGGTTATGATAGCTAATCAGACAACACGAAATTAGTACGCACTATCTTTCAATATATGTATACCCTACCACTCAGCATCCATAAATTAGATAAAAGCTAGCAGACACCAATTATGTTTAGACCTTATATGTCTATAAGATTTGAAAACATAACGGTTAAAGAGCAAGTTATCCATTGAGATCACATAGGGCAGCGTAGGATGGTTAAAATTATACTACGAATCATGCATGTTAAACATCCATAAAGCTATGCTAGCATGACAAGTTCTAAACCCCTATATCCACTTTCGCATTCAATAGAGATTAACAATACAACTTAGATGTTAGTTACACACCCAAGAAGATTATGCACAACCATACTAGGAAATCAATAATTCATCACACACTGAAAACTTAAGGCAATCAACTACTAAACTCTATAATTAAATCCGTTAGAATCCCATGATAACGATTAGTTCATAATCGAACGGCTCGTCATCATGGGTTCTAATGAAAACATGATAGTAAAAAGGTTCTGAATACTACAAGAGAATATTAAAGTATTAAGGTTTAGAAAACAAATCTGAACGAGCATTCAATGTATCGCTAATTAGAAGAATATAAAAATAAGATTTAGAACTAGATCTTATTCTTCTTAGCTGTCTTGTGCTCTCCACTTGTTATTTTTTCCCAGAGTTCTGTTCATCCGACTATATCTTCCAGATTACTCTAACTGGCATGAAACTTCCAATCAGAATTAAAACAGGTTTTTTTTTGCACGACCTAGCATGGGCGTGCCAAGACAGAGCGCGGGCGCGCTAGCCTTCTGTTCAAGCAGTGCGGGCGCGCCAAGGTAGAGGGCGGTTGCGTTTGCCTTCTGTCAAAAAAAATCTGATTTCTTTATTTCTCGCTCCGCTCCTCTGGAAAGATTTTGCCTTTCATTTCCAAATTTTATTCCATCATAGAAGCATAGAAAAGTCCATTCATGTCTCTAGTTATAGCTCTACAAAGACTCAACAAAAATGCATCAAAAACACTACATACTTGAGATCAAGTCATCAACTTAAGCCGATACGAAGCATTCGAAATGGATATAAAATCCACTTATCACTTATCACGATCATCAAGAGTTTATCATAACATAATAGTTCTCACAAGATTAAAATAGAGTATTCAGGCACGATAAGTTCATCAATTCATCAATTCATCAAGTTGGGATCCCAACCAGCTAAACAATTGCTTTAGCTTACTTCCAAAAAGGAAGCATCATCATCAGTTCATTAAGTATCAGTGCAAGAATACTTGTTTTTCATCAGTGAATCATCAGTCAAATTAAATTAATCATCATTTAAAGATCAAAACATCAACAGTGAAATAGTATAGTATATACTTATCGTGCACCGCTTAATTTATTCTTTATGAATCCCGAAATTTGAATTAATTTATTATCGATCTTCGTCCACTTGAATCTACAATGTATGGTTGCGGAAACTTGATTCTACTTGTTACGAGCTTCGATTCAACTACTTACATGTTAAAATCGGAGTTCGATAATGCCTTCAAATCCTCGTTTGATTATGAAAAATACTATGAATATACGTATTTTCTCCAGGTAATTATAAGATTTTTCTGTTTGGTTTTCTTTTTCAAAACAAGGTACTGTAAGGGCTATTTATAGTTACATAAATATAAGACAGGATTGCACGTACTACGAAAAGATAAGATAGGATTGCACGTACTGCGAAAAGATAAGATAAGATTGCACGTACTATAAAAAGATAAGATAGTATTGCACGTACTGCGAAAAGATAAGATAAGATTGCACGTACTATAAAAAGATAAGATAGGATTGCACGTACTGCGAAAAGATAAAATACGATTGCACGTACTGTGAAAAGATATGATATGATTGTACATACTGTGAAAGGATAGATAGGACTATAATCAAAATATCTCTTATATCAAAAATATCTGGTTTATCGTTTACCGAATCTAAAATAATATCATAAAATTTGTATCGGGAATCGTATGGGTAAAACCGTACTCCGGATTGAAAAGTCAATACATGGAAAATGCTCGAAATAATCAAATTAAGATAGAAATGAGTTTTCCCGAAACTTCTGGGTGGTGAAAACGTAAAAACCGTTGAAGTTGGACGATTTCCGATTATTCAAAATAATTAATATCTAATTTGAAAAATAAGTAAATAAATCTATAAATCATTTATAAAATCATATAATGACGTATAAATTACTATAAAAATAACAAAATTATCTATACTTTATTTAGATATATAAAAATTAAAATTCATGAATTATCGCATGTAACATCGAACACAGATGTCAAGTAACACCATAATTAGAATATTTATTCCATTCATTCCATCTAATATTTATTTTAAGTCGTGGGTGTTACGGTCTCTCTCTGTTTTACAAGGTATTTAACATTTCTTCTTTGTTTTCTCGATTGTTAATATGATTTTTGTAACTCATTTTTCTCTATTTAACATAATAACAAGGTTTGGGATATGGATGTTTCCAAGAAACTTCTTTGTTCAGGATGTGTTATGACTTTCGTGATTGAAGATTATGCAAAATAGGTATTTGTATATATCCGCTATTGCTAATCAATTGGAATTTTCTAGACGATTGTTGGTTAATGGTATAATATCATTTCGTTTATCTGGTTGCTAATGTTAGTTTATTTCTGATTTCACTTGTGTCTTGAAAGAGTTATGAAGGTTTCATGGCAAGGTTAAATTTTAAATCTTTTGAATCTTTACCTCTTTTTCTATGTGTTTTACTCCTTTTAATTTTGTCTGCAAAAGGATTGGATTTTGGTTTCTTGTTAACATAATATTTTGAAATTTCTTGGATCGCAGATCTTGTTGTCAGCTTTCGAGTGCACACATTATGGTGAGAGGTAATTCGCAGGAACAATGAAGTACAATTTTCCGGTGAGATACAATCGCGAGAGTGTAACTATTGCCTGAAAATACAACCAGGGTGACCGAAAGGTTGTAGGAGTGATTTTTTTTTCAATTTTTAACATAAATGTAGACCATGCTTATAGTATATATAGATCTCTTCTGTTTTGATATGTAATGAACATTATCATCTTTATCTCAAGTGTAGTGAAAGGCTAATATGATTTTCTTTTCAGGTCCTCAATCGACAAGTGGTGAAGTCTGAAAGTGCCACAATAAAGTAATGATCACAGTTCTATTGTGAAGATATACCTATATGATGTAACCAAGTTTTATTCTAGGATATTCATAAATTCTTGTATTTATCACTTATGCTAGAGTGGTGATATTTGTCCTGTGAATATGTTGCGTATTTAGAAGTTCAAAAGAATGACAATTAAATAAAACTAAATCTACTCTCAACATCAGTCAATTGGAAATTGTGTTACAGAAGAAAACATGTTTTAGTATATAACAAATTAATGATCCATTTCATCATAAGGTTGCTAAGTTGATTCTATCACTGTTTTTGTGTTTTATTTAGTTTTAAGTAAGGTAACAGCTAGATAGAGCAGAGAAAAATAGCAGAATAGAGATAGAATCAGAGAGATAGAAGGCAGAAATGTAAAGTTTAGGCAGAGAAAAAAGAGGAAACTAGTAGAAGATTGAATATAGAGAAAAAAAACCCTAGAGATAGAGATAATCAGTTATAGAGAGAGTGGTGGAAACTATTCCTTTTCATAAATTTAACATAAACTGAATTGTTGCATTAGAATTGTAATTATACTACCAACATTAGTAACTAACTTACCGAAAGTACCATATTATCAATAAATCTACTATTAATACTTCAACTCATACAAGCACAAATTTACTATGTGCATATTCCAGAACTAGAATTTGAGATCCCACCGGAGGCTCAACGAAGCTCTTTGTCCACGGTAATAACTTTAAATCTCACTTATTTTGTGTGATGATTCTACATTATATATTTGCATTTTAATCAACAAATTAAGATTCTATGTTTTTTGATAATTTTATTGATAGAAACTAAACTGATATGCTAAGGATACAGAATGGTAATATATGCTTGAAACTGCAACTGTGATTACTTATTTGAATAAAAGATTACAGAGGTTATTAAATAGAAACACCTATCAACTAAACTCCTCAAACCAGGACATGATCCTAATATAACTCCACGTTCTCCTAACCACCTATGACTACTACAACGTACACATTGATTTATTCAAACATAATAAAAACTCTGCAAATAAATAAAAACATGTTTAAAATTAACTCCAACATTTATGTACTGCATTATATGAACCTAAGACCGTAAGTTTAGGGAAATCACTGAACATTATAACTTATAAATTATTATCATACTAATATCAAAGGACTCGGTAGAATGGTTACCGTCTACATGTTGTGCCTGGTCCACTTATGTAGGCTATGATTTTATTAAGCCCAACTAAACAAATAAAAAAACAAAAACACAGTAGAATTTTAGAGAGAGAGGAAAAAAAAGGAAATAAAAGGGGGGAGACAAAACCTTTTGTGTAGTAGCGTGAAGTGATTCAAAACAATCCAGAGGTGGAAGTACCAGCAGCAATAAGGTTGTATCTGTGAATTCTGTGTTACAAATCCTGTGAGAATATCCAAACTTGGTTTAATGTATTATTAGTGAAATCCACATCTATGTGAAGATTAATGTTTGTATGTACCTCTAGTATTAACTAGAGAGAAACTGTGTATCCCATTATTTAGAGTGGAAGTGTTTTAGTCTGGGTCGTTTACTGTCACGTCGTGGTTTTTTCCCTTCACCTTGGAGGGTTTTCCACGTCTACAAGGTGAATCATCATGACCGTTGTTGATGAGTGGATCGCTAAAGATAGTAGGTGATCACCCAGATTCATATTTCAGTTATCATTTAATATAGGAGAGATTTTTATGTTAAAGATGAATCATCATAAGCAAATGGAATCACATTTTCTAACGCTTGTATGTTGTAACGACGACTTTAAGTTTATAGAACAGACCCCTTTTTACACAGACAAAATAGCTGATGACCATTGTAGTGTTTGGATCAATATGGCCATTTATGGTCTGGATCCTTTATTGGCGGCTGACATTTTTTCTAGTTTAGGTTGGAGGGATATTAGTACACGATTGCGGATGAATTGCAGCCCTTCAGGAAGAGCGAAAGATGCTGGTTGTCTTTTTTGTAAATTATGTCTTGTTCATCATCGCTATATTTGCCTTGCGAATATTGGATGGTATAGTTTGTTGCTATTATTCAAGCCATCTTAGTTCCAGGGAAGCAACTTTTTCATTGTTTTTGACAGCTTCGTCGTCTAGTGTCACTGGTATTGTTAGATACTTTTGTCATCCTTAAACACGGATCACTGAAAAATTCTTAGAGGTTGAGCATTATAGTTCAGAATTATATGATTTAACTAATTAATTTTTGTATATTTTGTCCATTAAAAATCATGTTTGCATGGATTTAATTATGTCTTTGATTGGTCAACCTGAAAGGGTATTTATAATTGCAAAATCAGATTGAAGAGCAGGCTATTGGTGTGTAGAAGACTTTGATGAACTAGTGCAAGGAAAAGCACAGGGTCTTTCTTGTCTATATGGAAGATATGTCAAAGTTTGACAAACTATTTTACATTCTTTTAGCATTTTTAATTTAGATTAAGGTGTTTCACTTTTTTAAGAATGTATGTATTTTGTGTGCTTGGTTTGGAACTATATATCAAGCTATGTACTTTGACATGGTGTATTTTGGTAATATTGCTTCTGTTTGGTATTATTTGTAATGAAATGAAAATTTTATATATTTTGGGGGATATCAACTTTATAAAAAAATGCAAAGATGGGCGCACATTTGGGGCCCATAATATTATACTCATAGCCCAAACCCTGTTGCAACACTGGTCAAATTCTATTGCAACCCTCGTTGGTGTTGTAATAGGATGTTTCTATAAGAGATAAGGAGGGTTTGCAATAGGGTTTGTCGGGGTTGCAATAAAGTTATTTCCCAACAGCTAAAATTGCAACCCAAAATAGCGTTGGAATAGTGTTTTTTGCACAAATAGCAACGGTTTTTTGGCATTTAGTAACGGTTTCTTGGATTTGCAGAATCCAATATATGGCGTAGTGATTAATTTAAAATATAATCATATAAAATACGTAGTCACTTCTTTTAAAGTATTGAAAATACACTACCACATAATGGTCTTCGGCAACATCCAAAAAAAATGTTAAAAATACTGAAAAATGTAGTCATGAGTCGTAAGGCAACACTTTTATCAATTTTGAGGGTGTAGGAAATTTACATGTGGCATTTGATATTATGCCAACACATTTCAGAAAACTGTGCCAACATCGATCTTATTTTGCCTTAGGTTTCTATGGCGACATTTTTTACTCAATAACAACACTAGCACTAGCACTGATGTTGGCTTTAACTATATGGCAACACCCTCTAGTCAATAGCAACATAATGTTGATGTTGCCATAATTCTTATTGCAACATCTTTCTCCCTCTATAGCAACACCAGTTGAATAACATTTTTCATTTTTCCAAGACCTTATCATGTTATAGCAACACAAGTTATTTTATTTTTTCCAACACCTTATCAGACTAAGGTAACACTTTTAACGGCAATTTTTGAGCAACTTGTTATCTAATAAAACATTCCAATATTAAATAAATTAATCCAAATAGTAAACACACAAGAAGCAACTCAATCAACTTAAAGAACTTTCACTATAATTACTTGAATAAAGAACTTCCAAGTCACACAAACATAAAATTTCAAGTCATACTAATTCTAACTACTCCAGCCTAAACTTCTATTTATATAAAATTACATGTATTAGAAACCAACTTTTACAATTGATCTCTAGCTGCTAAAAAGTCCACCAAAGTTCTGAAGGGAGATCACCAACTGAATTGGACGAAAATTACGCGCACACGACAGCTGTGGCTGAGAATGTAAAGACTATCTTGTGTATTTTATCAGTTTGGGCACATGCTTCTAATACATTGTGTATAGCTATTACCTCTAGTTCTGCCATAAATTCCTGAAAGAAAAAAAAGAGCATAGCCAGCTGTCACAACATATAAATTCATGAATACATATTCAGAAGCAGCCTCCAGTGTTCCTTTTAGAAATAAATTAGGGGAGAGTTTTTTACATCATAGGTAGGGTGGTCAGAGGGAGGAGAGATGGAGTAAAAAAAAAACAACATCCCTTGAATGCATCAAGTAAAGTGTGATAATCCAGGGGGTCTGAGTAAAACACCTTGAATCTGGTACTATGATTCTCGCCAACAGAAGATATAAAGCCCTGCAGTTTAGATGGAAAGAAAATCAAGAATTGTTAGATAATTTATACCATAAAAATATTATATGAGCATATACTCTGCATAAAAATGAGCAAACATGGATGTATCAGATAAGAGACATCAAAAACATAAATAGAAACAAGACTGGGGTTATTACTTGCCAATGAAAAATAAGAGATTGAAGTGAACATGGTAGATAATAATTCAAATCATTCAAATAATTCAAAAATAAGACATCAGATGCATGCACGGTCTCTGTATAACACTCGGTTGCATTACTAGATATGTTTTTTTGACAAAGTATCAATATAGTACACATTAAGGTAAATAACCTTATCAATATTTAGTTGTTTTTTGTCAGCCGCGATTCTCTACGTGTTATGTACACATTACTACCTTGAAATTTTTAAATGTTATGCAGATGCCCCACTATCACTTGAATCTGATTTGTTAAGCGCGCCTGTAAACCCATTTGGTGCATTCCTATCTCCCCCTATTCATTAACAAAGAAAAAAATCAGTAAACCATTGTGATTTTACTATTATTAAAATAATATATTAAGAAGAGAGCTGGCCGCATGCTTCAATCTTAGCTCGAGGACTAAGTACAGAGATGAAATCAACGCAAATTAGATCAATAGCACCTGACCTACACATACAATCTGCAACTGATGTAGAAAAGAGATGGGGAAAATTACAACATATACATATATATAAAAGGGAAATGGATTTTTTCGTCACCCAACTTATCGTGTTTTTAGGAACTTACCATTCAACTATTATTTTTTTTCTTTTGCTCACTAATGTTAGGTTCATATTTGTTTTAACTCACTAACGTTAGGTTCAGATTTGATTATTAGCATTATGTCAATTTTTTGTAGCATTAATTTTAATGATTCGATATATGTCTATATCTTTATTTATAGTACTTCATATGTCCCCCGAGACGTTTACCTTGGTGATGAGAGTTTGACAAGCATTTTAAGGCTCCTAAAAGATGTAGTTTCATGAATTATTTTAAATTTTTTTCTTCCGAATAAATTTAATGTTTAAATTTTTATATACAAAAAAATCTTAAAAATAAGTTAACAAACTATGTTTGTAAGAAAAATATCTTGTGATAGTTGTTTGATTTCATACCAAATTCACATTATTACAACATTATTCTATTTTTGTGTTTATATATATACTTGTTTCACAATTCTATTAGAGTGGATGGGTTTATAGTTTTGATTTTGGATCACTAAGAGTTGCATGAAGGAGTTGTGATTAGTGCTTTCATTTGGTTTTTGAAAGTATCGTTTGGTAAAATATTGATATGTAATTTTTTAATGTTTTTAGTACTTTATGATCAGTTTGCTAATTTGATTATATAGAATTTTTTATTTTTTATTTCCCAATAATTTTAGTACGGATTGGGATGTCTCTTCCTAATAAATTTGGTTTTGAGCTTAGTACCTCACCTAAAAAGTAAAAGACGTATATGAACTTTTATGCGTCTGTTTACAATGTATATACATTTGTTCTGATCACATGTTTAAAATAATATGCGTCCTTCCTATAACATACATATATAATTCAGATATATATGGTTTTTTGCTAACAAAGGATCAGTGTTAACTTTATAGAATAGTTAAACACTGGTTTACACAACATGTAATAAGAAGTGCTAATCACTTTAACATCTTGTCACTAATCTTTCCATTTCTGGCTTAGCATATCTTTCCATATTGTGTTAACTTTGATCTTCCTTTGTCAGTTAATCTTCACCCTTTATCTTGCACTCTTCAAACTGCTTCTTGTAGACTTGTCAATCCAACTGATTGGATCGTTTGTTGATTGATAATCTTGGATATTTAACTTGATTGTATTCTGTATTTGAGTTTCATTAGAGGTCTCCGGTTAGCTGTTAGAGAACTGACATCTTGATAAGTATAAAAGCTTATTGAGGCCTCATAGTTCTCTAATGATTTTTGACTTATCGAGATCTTCGAGTTCTCGAGTGACTTTAACTTATTCGAGGTCTCTGAGTTCTCGAATGTTGTTTGACTGTTCGAGGTCTCTGAGTTCTCGAATGTCGTTTGACTGTTCGAGGTCTCTTAGTTCTCGAGTGCAATCTTGACTTATCGAGATCTCCATTTCTTTACATGTAGAATCAGCTTATCAATATCTCTGAATTTTCTAGTGATATTATGACTTGTTGATAACTCAGAGTTCTCTAGTAAAGAAATGACTTGTCGATATCCAATCTTCGTGTCTTCAATTTGGCTTGTCGATATCTCTGAGACTTCTTTATAAGCTTTTCTTGACTTCTTTCTGGAGTCTCGATTGACTTCTCTATAACACTTAATCTGTGACTTGTAGACTTCTTGACTTAGAATGTTTTTCACAAAATAGATTTATTCAACTCCAAGCTTCTTCACACTTTCTCTAAGGCATGATCTTCATGATCTTCTTCCAGAGCTTATTCTTAGGCTTGAGACTGCTTACATAAAAATACTCCAGTCTAGTCTATATACATATTTACAGACTGAAATGTTATAACATAAAATACAAAATTAGATTACAATATAACTTACTTAGGGTTACCAATAAGACTTAGTCTTGTTATAGCACAAGCATGTCTTGCACAACATTATGCGACTCCTTCATATGCATCTAGTAAACTCAGACATATATAAGCTTTTTTATAAGACACATATGACACTTTTTGTACTAGTTATCACTATATTTTAATAATACTATAGAAAATTGACAAAATACTAATAATCAAATCCGAACCTAATATTAGTGAGTAAAATAAAAAAAACTTATAGTTGAGTGGTAAGTTTCTAAACACACAATAAGTTGGGTGACGAAAAAATTCATTTTCCCTATATAAGAACATATAAATGGTATAAAACCCCCCAAAAATTCAAAAAATATAAAAACACGGCATACATATAAAACCCCCCAAAAATAATTAGGGTTTGACAACTACAAAATTAACAAATTAAAACCCCTAAAAATTAGGATTTGTAAACAAATTATAAAGAACACCCAAAATTAAGGTCTGTAAATTCCAAATTAATAAATTAAAAACCCCAAAAATTAGGATGTGTAAACAATTATAAAGAACACCCAGAATTAGGGTTTGTAAACCCCAAATTAACAAATTATAAATCGATTTTGTACCTATAAATTAAATTAGAGTAAGTGGAGCTTTAAAAAGGAGCTAAAAAAAATCATACAGAGTTTAAAGAGATGAACAACTGAGCGGCAGCAAGAAGACTGGCGGCGAAGAGCAGATGAAGGGAAGCGAGATGAGTTGCGATTGAGTGTTTGAGCGCCTGCGGTGATGAGAAGAGTTGCGACTGAGCTGAGCTTGTATTTTGTGTCATGTGTTTTGACTTTTGTCAAATTTTCTATTTTTATTTGTGCGAGATATCAATTTTAGTTTGAGCGCGATTTTTTCCCTGCTTCATTTTTTAACTTTTTCACATATCTAAGCCAACATCGATAAGGGTGTTGGCATAGCAAATCTAAGGCAATATTTATAGAAATATTTTGTTATGATGTTCCCATATATCATACTTTTTAATTTCATGTCATATAAGCCAACATTTTTCTTAAACACCATTTTTGGATGTTGGTAAAGACCATTTATGCGGTAGTGATAATGCATTACACGTTAGCAAAACTTAAGCTATATGTCTAGGTAATTTAAGATAAAAAATAAAAAAGACATGCACTACAAGAAATTTAGGATTTTCCTACCAATAATTTACATGCCGCTATACGTTAGTGTAAGTAAATAGTCTTTCTTTACCAAGAAATTTTGAAATTCTATGAAATAACCTTTACCTACCAATGTACGTTAGTGTAAGTAAATAGTCTTTCTTTACCAACTTTTACATACCAACCACTACCAATATTATACTGGTATATAAATCACCCTATTTACCAATAAAAGAGTTTTACACTACAAGAAATTTGCTTTGACACAACAGTTTTGCACCGTTGTCTGACTTTAAAATTTTTTGTTGAATACCCAGCACTCGTCTGATATGAAGTAAGACAACGGTTTTTTAAACTTTTATTACAACAAGATAGCACAACAGTTACGCAAGACTTGTTACAGTTCAAGACAAAAAATGGAATTAAAAATAAAAACTGTTGTTGAAAATAGAGTAAAACAACAGTTTTAGTTCTACACAACGGTAAATTTGTGTCAACTAAGAGTATTCAATTTACAGTTCAAGACAAACAATGGAATTGGAAATAAGAACCGTTGTTGAAACAAAGTAAAACAACTGTTTTAGTTATACACAACGGTAAATTTGTGTCAACTAAGAGTATCTAATTTTATTCTTAAAATTTTATGTCTATTGAGACAATGGTAATTTCAATTTCACTATTGTCTCAAAACATAACAACAACAGTTTTTAAGAAAAGCTCTTATTCTAATTTCTTTGTGACAATGGCTTTTGTTCAGCACCGTTGTGTGGATGGTATTAAAACAACAGTTTTGTTCAAATCAAGCATTGTGTATATGCTTTTAAACAATTGTTTTGAATATGGAGTAGGTGTTCACTGTTATCTCAAAACTATTCAGACAATTCTCTGTATAGTAGTCACATTGTTCTTTATATTTTGAGACAACACTGTCTAATTTTTACCAGTTACTTGAATATTATTGACACAATGGCTTATAATTTTTACCTATTAGATTATCTAGCATAAGGCAACTGTGTTGATAATGCATTACTTAAGGTGGCTGTTGTTTGAATATATATTGTACAATGGTTTTTTTTTTCATTGAAACACCATTATCTATTGAAGTGTAAAATTTTTGCATACCAAATTCAGTTCATGCACACCACCTGCGGAAACTTAAAACTAAAATTTTACCAATCACAAATCCATAAAAAACTAAATACATATCATTCAATCCATCAATCCGCAACTTATCAATCTAGGAACACAATCCAAGCCAACTAAATAGAACTACATCCATAGACTTCAACATTCACAATACTTAAAAACAAATTCAACAAAAACCAAATCCTACAATCTGATCAGCGCATAAGAACTTGTACCAAACATCCAAAGTTTACTTAACGTCTCACATCACTAACTACATATTTGAAAACTTGCACTTGACCAAATATTTCTAAAGAAAATAAACTGATTGTTTCACATGGGATCCTTGATCACGTACCCTTCCTACGTGCTCAGGCTTGCCAAGAGCCATCGTTAAAACATCATTAACACCTTCCACTGCAATTTTTCCTTCCTTAACCTCCTCCTTCAGCTTTTCCTACAAAATTAAGATTATCCTTTTTTAATCTTAGCTATTCGTATATAAAATATCTAATATGTCTAGGCATATAAAAATGTAGTACTTACAATTTAGCAAAGTTTGTTAACAGTTTAGCAAAAAAAAGGTTCAAAGTGTTGGTACAAACTTAAATAGCATAGAGTATGAATCAATGTATGAATGTAACTAGAGAGTAAAACTAGTAGTCTAGCCAAATTGCCTTACTCATATTATTGTTGATTGGAATGCTACTACCACTAATAGAAATGAAATGTCCTATTAAATAGGAACTGATCAACTGAACTCCTACAAACAATCAAACACTAACTTATTCTCTAATGCTCCTACTAAATTGCTATATATGTAATGACCACGTCTAAATCGTGATTACAAACTAACACATCAACAGGCAGATAGAATTATGAATAAAATAAAAAAATAAATATGTTGGAAAGTCAGCAAGAAAACAAAAATGAATATGTTGTTTCAATAGCACTAACCCATTCATTTTCAAGGTTTGCATAACCTTTTCGAGCCATGCGATGTGGATAATACTCATTGACCTTCTTTGAACTTGTTCATCATGAATTTTCTTCATAAAAAGCATGAATGAGGTTAAATAAGATCACGACTAAGTAAATATTGTATATAAATTTAGCCAAAAAAATATTACGTAAAGGTAAATAGAACCATACCATAAATTCCTTTGACGTGCGATCAGAAACAAATATGTCCCAATGACATTTTTCAATGAAAGAATAATCTGCAGGGGGGATGTGCCAAAATTTCAGGTTGATCCAGATAAGGAAGAATATAATCTTTGGTGAGCCGACATTTGAACTCCCTCCATTTTGAAGATGCAGATAATAAAACCATCTTCTTGGCTGATTGAGGTACAATAAAAGCCATCTACATACATAAGAAACATTAGTATCATTAAAAAATACAAGCAAGTGAAAGAACATAAGCAACTAGATTATTTCATTTTTTTTAACTGCACACAGTCCCAAATCTTTTCATGTGTGTCTTTTGGAACAGACTTCCAGGAATCATGCCAGATTGGGGCTTTTGTTCTTGCCAAAACTCCGATATATGATTGCATCTCTGCCCTGCTTTACCATATGGCTCTCCTTTTGAATTAAAAGACACCGCAAGTTTGATCCCCATCATCTTAGACACTGCAAGTTTGATCACCATCATTTTGCGTCTTAGAATCCCATCATCTTAAACACCGCAAGTTTGATCCCCATCATCTTGCGTCTTAGACATTAATTTAAAAAAAGTGTTTAATATACATTAAACATAGTTTATTCACACAAAACTAGACCCGGCATAATATGGTTTTGGATCAATTTTAGTTGATTAATATGGATTTGGACTGGTTTATGAACAAAAACCATATTAACTATATTATATCAAATATGGTTATAATTTGGTTTGGTTTTATATGGTTATGGGATTAAAATATCGATAACCATATTTGTATCTTTTCATTCTTCAGGCTACTGTTAACATTTAGATAAGAGTATAAGACTGGTACCGCTCTACAGCATATAAAACAGATTATCTACAACAATATCTCTGTAATTACGTTTCTACCGTCATTTAGAAGATTCATGTTTTAGTTTCCTGGCGTTAAGATAACAAATAAATCAGTCCTGGTCCAGTACTTTAGGCCCAAACATTAAAATTTGATTTTACGACATTGCAGAGAGTAAGAGCTGTTAAGAAGCAAGAAACACTAATACCTGTAACTTTCAAAGCCGGGTATGAACCAAATTTTAAAAATTGGTTTAGTTTGGACTGAATATATGGTTCTGGACCTATATTGCCAGGTCTACACAAAACATCTAACACTAAAACATCCAACAAATATATACTCAAAACAAATTCATTCATCATAAATATAACCCCAAAATCACCCATACAAACACATAACTCAATACATATTTATAAATATATATATTTGTAACTCAATGCATGCAAAATCCAAGATAACTCAATGCATGCAAAATCCAAGATAAATGAAAACTCAAAACTGAATCAACAACAAACATTTTAAAAACAGAGATGTAATTAAAAGAA
>NW_027419275.1:0-32777 GCF_009905375.1 Apium graveolens
CGGATGAAAGCTTCAACGGATGCTCAGTCTCATAGCAGTTGATAGTGACAGTTAACAAAGCTGACAGAGGCACATGGATTGACAGAGATGTGGTAGCCTATTTCAGGAACAGCAGAAAAAGCAGCCGTTTTTAGTCTGGTTCAAAATGGAAAGTCAACAGATAATTCCATATTACACTGGATAAAAATGGAATAGAAACAAGTGGAGAACTATTTTCTTATTGTACTTTATCTTTGTCTTCACTTGTAAACTTGGTGATATATAAACCAAGTAGTAGCTAGTAATTAGATGTGACTTTTCCCTGAACTGTTTAGAAATATCAAGAGAGAAAATCATCTAGTTTGTACTAGGAAGCAGCTGTGATTTAATTTTGAATCACAGATTTTCTGAAATAACACATCTCTGGTGGAACAACAAATCCACCAGAAAAGTTTTTAAGTTCTTTGTGTTCATTACATTTGTGTTTGAATATATATATGTCTGCATCAGCTCCAAGCAATTCACACACATTTGATCACTCAAACACTTAGCCTTACAAACTGCTCAAAACTTGAAAAAGTTTTGAGATTTACATTCAACCCCCCTTCTGTAAATCTCATTGTTAGTCCACTGGGAATAACATGGTATAATTAATATATATGATTTTGTTTTTGTTGATTGAATTATATTTTGATTATAATTTTGTGTTAGTTTGGATCAATTGTATATTTATTTTTTAACTTGGATGACTTATATATATATATATATATATTTATCATAGTTCAATGATATAATTTTTAGACGTATAAGTATTATTTATTATTTTGTCTTAATCCGAGTCACATTATATCAAACTAAATTCAACTAATTATATTTAGTTTGCTTAAATTGATTTTAGTCTGAAATATCAATAAGAATAATATAAAACTAAATATGAATTAGAATTTAGAATTGGTGGAAATAGTTGTGTTTAATATCAATTAATAATGATATAGAGTTGAATATGAAATAGAATTTAAATTGGTGGAGAAAATTGACTCCAATATCAATTAGAATTGGAATTAACGGATCGATCAACGAACCAATTAGAATTAAAATAATAATTAAGGGTAAATAAGTAACTTCAGTAAGTACCAACCGACCGATTACCAAACTTTTAATATATCGTTTATTATAATATAGTATAAATACATAGATTATAGTTTAATTTATTATTGGTACTATAATACATGATCAAAATTATGAGATGAGCTCTGCGTTTTTCTTTTTTCACAATTCTATAGTGTAGTGCGCGAAAATGTAAAAAATGAATAATAAATACTCCCTCGGATGACAAATTAATCCGACCCGACGAATATCCGATCCGAAACCCGAAGTTTTGGATATACCGAACCCGAAACTTTGGATTTGGATTTGGATTTCAACTATACCGAACCGATACCCGATCTGAAATCCGAAATCCAATCTAAACCCGATCCGAACCCGAAACCCGACACATTTATTATAAATTATATGTAATATTTTAGATGTGATACATATAATTTACATAGTTTTCTTGTATTATTTAAGTATTAGTAGATTATTATCAAGATTGCCAAAACTTATTTAGTGAATTATAACTTTTTATTTAATTATCAATTTTTATTATGTAATATGTACTTTGTATATATTTATAAAAATAATAATTTGTGATGAAATACTAAATATTATGTTATCAACATGTCTTAGATATTATTAACCATGTCAACCCGTGCAATATAATGTGTTTAATTACTTATTAGTTAATATATTTTAATTTTAGCTATTATATAATGTGATTTATAGTGTTTGTATGTATAAATAATATTAAACTTACCTACATTATTTGAAATTTTGGATACCCAAAAAATGTCCGATCCGATCTGAAACCCGACGGATTTGGATTTGGATAACCCGAAAATATTTGGATTTGGATTTGGATTTGGATTTTACAATACCCGATCCGAACCGACCGGTTGCCATCCCTAGTACTCCCTCCGTCCCATATTGAATGAACCACTTTGACTTGCACGATTTTTAAGAAACTAATATAGACTTAAATCTTAACCACATAATAAAAAAGAGGTAATGTGGTTATAAAGTAAGTGTATTATATGAATGTGTGGTTGAAATAATTTAAATAGATACTAAAAATGGTAAGTTCATTTTTTTGGAACATCCAAAAAATGAAAGTGGTTTATATAAAATGGAACGGAGGGAGTATCACTTTTCACATTAAAAATGCATAGTTTGTGTCATTTTTATCGGATAGAATTGTATTTTGTTTCCCTCAATTTTGTCCGAAATGCAACATTGTATATCTATATCATAAATTGCAGTTTGCATCCTTTTTTTTGAAACCCTATACAAATAACACCTATTTTACCTAATTTCGTTTATAAGACATGGGCAAATTAGGAATTTTAGCTTAAAAATTAATTAACATATATTTTAAATGTTTCAAATTATATTAAAAATTGAATTTTATATATATTTCATATTTTTTGAATTTTCGAGTCATACTACTAATTTGAATTTTCATTTTATTTTACGGTGTTAATTCCAAAAGTTTAAAATTCCACAAAAATTAATTTTTTTAAATATATACTTAAATATTATTTTTAGTCGTATAATATATTTTAGTAATAAATTTGTTGCATCACCTTTTTTAATTATTTGACGTTATTACTATTTTAGTTTGTATTTAAAGAAATAATTCATTAAAATAAATAATTTTACTTTTTTCGAATTATAGTTAAAAATTTAATTGTATTTTATATCAAAATTTCTATTTTACACCTCATTATTTTAGTTATGACTATCGAGGGTTACATGTTGCATACGAATTGAAATAAAACCCATGGCGGTTTATCCCTCATTAATTTGGGCCAAAATCAATTCTCTCTTTTTATTGAGATAAAACCCATGGGGGTTTACTTGTTGATTTTGTACAATTTGTTGCTTTTTTACGGGCATATCGTACTGAAACGAGAAAGACCCGAACAAAATTTTATATTCTTTAATACTTCTCTTTAATCCTACTATATTTTTCGCTATGATTGACAATGACAAATATAACCAATACTAATATCAATATCAACAACAAATTATTAAATTAAATAAATTGGGTAAAAGAACTCGAATCCGAGTTACTTCCTAAACCGAGCTCTAATATCATATTAAGTAAACAATTGCACTAAAATCTTAAGATATTAAAAGAACGCCCAAACACGATCTTCTACTCAATAATACGTAAAAGATGCGTTACATAAGCTGAACATGTTCTAAAAAAACTCCGAACATTTGAAAAAAAAAGAAGAAAAATGATTTTGAGACTGTATTAAAGCATGTATAAGTGCAGTGTCAAAAAGCGTTGCAAGTGTTTTAAAAACGGATTATTGTGGGCTGAACTGTATTGAAAAAATTATAATTCTGGTCCTTGAAAGGATGACAAGGTGTGTGCCCAAATTTTTTTAAAAATAAATTGAACAAGACACATGAAGACTA
This sequence comes from Apium graveolens, assembly GCF_009905375.1. NCBI lineage: Eukaryota > Viridiplantae > Streptophyta > Magnoliopsida > Apiales > Apiaceae > Apium > Apium graveolens. Next base: position 3,505 of record NW_027419275.1, read on the forward strand.
TTTTCTCAAAATCCAGTATTTTTGGCCTATGAAGTCCGTCGCTGTGATGGTCTTATTATTATTAATTTAGCTAGTCTCACTCTCCCCAAATATTAGAGAAGTTACGATGATTAATACATGTGATTTTAGTACTCTACAGCGGTCAGCGGATAGAGCTGAGATTGAGGTGGATAAATATATTTATGAAGCGAGAAAGAGCAACTACAAGTTCTATTACAGGCAGGTAAACTATTCAGATACCTGAACAGAAAACACTTTAATTCATACACTCTATACAAGTATCTACAGCTTTGATATTACGTAAATACAAGTACATTATTTCAATACAGAAGTGATCGAGTCTGAGAAGGAAAAAGGTTACAACTATAGACTAATTTACCCCTCGACTTTTGATCGCCAACCCTGTATCACATCCTCAGTTAAAGCCCGCGTGTTGATGAACGAGTCCTTGGAGAAAATAGCCTGAGTACCCAAAAGTGGTCAGGTTTTAAGGAATTTAAACTATGAACACAACAAACAATTTTTTTTGTGACAAGAACACAACATAGATTTAGAATAGTTGTGCAACAATGCATTATTGATTAGTGATAAGTAAACCTTCTCCTAATGAGAGAGATTTCAATCTTTTATAATATTCATACCCACGTTAAAAATTAGAACATCTTCTTTAAGTGCAGAAAATGCTAAAAGAATACCTTCATATAGGACTTCACATCTGGAAGTGAATCTGGTACGGACCATTTCTTATAATGCCCCAAAGCAATCTCCAGGTGGTAGAGCTTTGGTCCAAGGGCCAAATCAGCAGCTGACACCTCTTTTCCATTAATAAACGGACCCTTCAAGCAAGAACAGAAATTCTATTTATTAATACACCGTGACAGATTTTTTCTTCACGAGAAATATAGAGTAAGTTATTCTTTATTATATGTTTTTGGTAAGGGTCATGTATCACATTAGTGACTTCAATGACAACATGTGACAACTGACAAAAGAAGCTCGAGAAGCTACATATAGATCTTAAATTTATCATCAGTCATGTCTATTAGAGACTTGAAATTGCATAAAGACTTCCTAGTAACCAAAGTTCAACTATAAAATATTATAACATATGAAATAAAATAAGAAATTATAGAGAACACAGCTCACATTTTCTTTTAAATAATCACTGAAAACACTCAGCTCACTTAATAATGCTTGCTCTGTTCCATCAGCCGGATCTTTGCTTTTCAAGAAACCAACAAATGTGGGGAAGATCTTTGAGCCCCTACAAGAATACATCAAGACATCTTACGCAACATCAGTTAAGGACTTTTTAATTAATTTGAATCTACAAGTAGTAGCACACATATAGGAAGGAATTGTAGGTTTGTTTCCTTTTTTTCTGCTAAGTGGAATTGTGGGGTTACTTTTGATGACTGGCAGGAAAATAAGTGTTAAAGATCATATATATGCCGCCAAATTAACTAATCATTTTCTATGTTTGTTTTCTTACATCTTATTTTATTTGGGGGGGAGGGGGTGAATGTTTGGCACAAATTTGTTATGAGATATGTGAAACAAGTCTCTGGTATATTCAAACCAAGATCTACAAAATACTGAACTTGAGTTTAAAATCCCAAAAGTCATGTGCCACTGCTCAACATGACTTGACCATTCAAGATTGTTGGTATTTATCAGCAGTTGAAGCCTGGCTATACTCAAGGCTCAGTTCGGAGGACTGGAATAAATTAAAAAGAGGAAGAGAAACAAAAAAAAAGGGATAGGAAATAAAAAGATTTTCTTCTCTCTGCATGTACAATATCATGGAAAAAATGTTACCTATACTCGAGTGATGCATTTAGATACATTTACAAGCCTATATAACACGACTTGCAACATTACTTAATACTTAATAGTCGTGAGGGTTTTAAAACTGAGAAGCAACAGGCGAGAAAGCCATCAGGGGAGAAGAAGCTGAAAAAGAAGAAGGAAAAGAGGACAATTAGTTAAGTACTTAAGTATGCCTCGTTGAAGAAGAGCTAAGCTAAATAAGGAAGGGGACCAACCTTGACTCAACTCACCTAAGAGACTTCGGGAATCCTACCTACGGAGATTTGGAAAAATGCGAATTGCGAACTACAGGAAGCTACAAGGAAAGCTTTCGTGAGACGTCCATGAAAAAAAAACATTGGGAGACTCAGACATCTTAATATGTACTTGAGAGTTGAGAAGTATGGTATATCCACAAATCATCATGAGTTTATGACCAACAAATTTTTAGCTTTGTTTTTTAATGTGTATGATGTGATCCGAAACAATCCGACACCTTCGTCCTCCAAACACATAAACAAACTGCAACATAATTAACTTATGCCATGACATACCTATCATAAACCAAAAGTCACCCATACACACTACTGGAGTCAGACCACTGCACGCTAACATGCTCTAGCTATGGCTGATATAAAAGATTTAACAGTTTAAATAGTGCCAAATGCATCAAACTGAATAAAAATTTATCATATGGAGTTTAGTGAATATATCAACCGTATAATTTGCACACATATCCTTCAGCATGTATACCATAGTCAAACTGCGGCAAATATGACCGAGTATGGAAAGCACAGAGCACTCAGCAAAACAACCAAAAGTAATAATGCAAATGCATCATAAAATGTATAAGAGAGAAAACTATCATACACAGAGGCCTTCTCTGGCGGAGTTGCCAAAGGTGGAACCGGAAACTTCTCTTCCAATGATTGCGTGATAACATCAGAATCTGCAACCCACTTCTCATCAAACTTTATCAAAGGCACTTTCCCTTCAGGACTTATTTTCAAGAACCTGTACATATTTGATACACACACATAAGAACATAAACAACCAAAAAAAGGTCCTCTATAAGCTTCTAAACGTAATAGCGACGACATTACCACTCAGGCTTAGCTTGCAAGTCAATAAACTTCATTTCATAAGGAAGATGCTTTTCCTCTAGTGTCAACAAAACTCTCTGCGTAAAGGGGCCTAAAAACATAGATAGTTAAACCTCTATAATAATCCAGGGACCGGTGAATTTCATTAACTTCTCAATATTAATAATGTATCGAGCCTAAAAAGTACCTTATCTCTATTAACTTGGTACCGAAAAAATCATACTAAAAATATTAATCTGTCGTGAGGTATTAATTTTTTGATTTTCAACATATTGAGGTCCTACAGCATGTAATACAACATTTTCAATGAACACATTTTATGAGTAATGAAACACAGAAAAAAGGGTAGAAAACTTAAACGTACAGTCGCCGAGCTTGTTGGGAATGGTGTAAGAAGCCTTAACACAGACTTCAAAAGGGGTAGTAGCCATAGATACAGTGAAATTTCTGAATCTTGGTTTCAAATGAGGTTGAGTTTTGGTAAGATTGGTAAGAATGCGAGGCTTTTTGAAGTTGCAGGCTAGGTGTTTGATGGTTGTTGTCAAAGAAACCGAAGGATGAAAATTAATTGTGGACATGTTGGTTCTGACGCCGACTAGGAGATGAGGTTGCGTTGGTGTAGTAACGGGAGCCAAATGTAAAATGTAGTTACGGGTCCCCGCCGCAAATCAGTTTTTTCTTTTCAATTTTTCATGGTCTTGGTTTTTACTTTTTCGTATGAATTGTTTTTTCAAGCATTTTTTTAATTTTTATTTTTAAATTTTGTGTTCAACAACAATATTAAGAAATTTATTAGATGGGAGGGAGTAAAAAATTATTAATTCAAAATAAATTTTAGGAAACAATAGTCTTCAATATTTTATTTTAAATTGATACAATTTAATCTTTTTAAAGTAACATGGTTCGGAACCTCTTTAAAGTAACCGGGTTCGGACCCTAGAAAAAATATTAGGGAGTAAAAAATTTACTGCGTCCAAACAAACCAAACCAAATCAAATGTACACGGTATATACCGCTTAAAGGAGAATAAGATGTACGCAGATCATGCCCTTACCCCAAAAAGTAGGGAGATTGTTTCCATAAAGACCCACGGCTTAGTTCAATAAATATAAAATCTGACACATATATATGTGCGAGAACTAAAAAATAATTGATAGTACTAATACAACAAACATAAATTGTAAAGTGTTTTAAACAATACATGAGCTCAGAGTTGCATTCATATGAGACATACCCACAAAGCGAAAACAGTAAATATGTATATGCATCGAAATATATAGAAAATCACAGAAGCACAAAAACCCTACAACATCAGAACAATAAGAAATATTCTACAACTAAAGCCAATGCAAATCACTAGAAACAGCCTCAATTACTCGAATTCGGCGTGTCCAAGCAACCCTATCTAAAGTCATGTCACCTGTGAGATTTAAAACCTTCATATCCAAACTTAATTGATCAGCCCAAGTTCTACGTGGTCTACCTCTTTTTCTCTTTCCCCGTACTGATAAGCTTTCAACATTCCTAACTGTAGCTGATGCACGCCGTCTCCTTACATGTTCATACCAACGTAAGCGACCCTCTCGTATCTCGTAAATGTTCGTGCGTTAAGGCTATTTACATCGTTCCCAACAAGCTCGATGACTGTAAGTTTAAGTTTTTTTTACCCTTTTTTGTGTTTCATTACTCATAAAATATTTTAATTTAAAATGTTGTATTACATGTGTCCATTATGCTGAAATCACAAAAAAATTATTCTAGCGAAAATATTATCTTATTAATTATTAATAATCAAGATTCAACTGTATTAGTTGGACCGAAACTAGGCGAAGGTAAGCATCTTTTGTTTTTTAAATGCATATCAAATCACATAACTAGATTAGAACAAAGAATTCGGTCGGCATACCTAGTTGGATAGAAAGATAATTTGAACCAACAACACAAATAGCGGCTAGATTTACAAAGTGTGGCTAGATTTCAATAATTTGAAACCAGGTGAAGGTTATAAAGGGCTTAATAATTAAGTTGTAAACCTTTTTCATTATTTTAATATATATTCTGACACTTAACAACCTAAATATTAAGTTGTAAGACTATCCAACTTAACTATTAAGTTGTAAAATTAATTTAATATAAAATATTCTTTATCTAAACAACCTAAATATTAATTTGTATAATATTAAATTTAATTGACGTGAAATATTATTATGTGTACGTTTTTATTAAATTTTTCTATAAGATTCAATTTATTTGTACGTTTAACATCGATTATGATCAATTAATGAAGTGTTCGTGAGAGTTTATCACAAATATAGCGCTATATATAGTTATATTTCGTGAAGGCATATACCAATACTCTATTATAAGAAATAAGTGAAGTGAAGCAAGGAGCAATGATAAATAATTCAAGTAAGGGGTTAGGAGCAAGCAACTTGATTCATCTTCTTCGAACAAAAATGTTAGTTTTAAATAAACCTAGCAAAATGGGTCTGGATCCGAAGAACTGAACCAAACTTCATGGAATCGAGATCTGATCCGATATCCGAATCACTGATCCGATAATTTTCTGAAACACAATTTAAACCGATCCAAAAATTACCCGAACCGAAAATTTAACCGAAAATGATCCGAAATACTATATCCGATTATAACTTGGACCCGATCATAACCAAAAAATATATTATCTGAACCGGATATGAATCAAATATGAGCACTGGCTCCAACAAGACAAGGAACAAGTATTACTTGCGCCTAGAGGGATTGAAAAGTGTATTTGCCTTATATTTTGTACCTATTTGCGCCTACAAGGCACCAAGGAGGGTTACTTGCGCCTCTAAGGAACCAAAAAGGTGACTTGCCTTAGTTTTTAAGGCTACTTGCGCCTCCGAGGGATAAGAAATAGCACACTTGCGCCTAGAGTGAACCAATGGGGTTAGTTTTTGAGCTCGTTTCTTCTCTGTTACTCCTACTAGGTTAAGACCACTTCTGGTATTTAGTTTTTGAGCCATACTATGAGGTAGTTTATCCTACTAGGTAAGAGATTAGCCTTAGTGACTTCTACTATAAGGTAATAATCATTTTACTTAGTTTCTGTAGAGCATTTCAACCCTTTAAATGTCCCGTCTTCATGTCTTCTCTCCGAGTCTTCATATAAACCATATAACCTTTATATTCAGATACTAATCCTCACTTAACAATCCTTACAATGATAGTACTTAGTTTACCTTCACGGATCACTGAGGCCTAGTGCAATGGTCAGGTTCACAGGCGATAAATTCCGCTCTCAAACCTTCGTACTATAATCTTTTCATAACATTGTTAAGTCTTCCACAATATACAATCAACTTCACATAGAATCCTTTAGATCTTCACACTAATCCTAATAAATATTTTGAGTGACTTCAACCTTATTCCTCCAATGCCTGAACATATTAATGAACTTCATACGGACTTCTGTTGACGTCTTTTTCACTGCAGCTACCAAGATCATTATGTATATACCCAATAATCAATTTGTACTGATTCTAGTGGAACATAGATTATTTGCAAGTTCTTTGTTCTATGTTGAGTTATCCAAACTAGCATTGTTGAGTTATACATACAGTTTCAATCTTGCTCAACAAAACTGATTCTGTTGGATCATAGTGAGCAATGCCGGTTTAATCTCAAAGTTTGTTGCTTCAATAGTTGGCATAGCAAGGCCAGTAGGCACACCACTCATAGAGGGTTGTGAATAGTTCTTCAAAGATTTAATAGGAACTACTTCCATTTGGATATTCAAATCACCAATATTTTGCTGCCTTTCTTTTATTACTCGATGTATGTGTTGCTGATAAGTAATCCCAATATCTGGACTAAGAGGAGTTATTTCCGCTTCTTTTGTAGACCTGGGCATCAACAGCTAAAACAAGGGAAAACAGTGAAATATGCCTCAATTTAAAGTAAAATCCCAATGAGAAAATGAAATAATCTAAAACAATTAAACTAAAATATATAGAAACTATGTGTCTCCCTAGCAACGGCGCAAAAAACTTGATTGGCCGGGAAAGATGCACAATTGTGCTACTTAACAATTCAGTTATTGTGTGACTTAAAAAGTCAGTTGGAAGAAAAATTGACGGCGTAATAGATGTGCAACAAAATCTTATCTTGACGTAGGCGTGCAACAAAATTTTGAGAATATCTTAAGTATGTACATCTACTAGCCTATGACCCGTGCGATGCACGAATTGTTTTTAACACTTAAATGATTTTTAATAATATACTTTATCTTAAAAATATTTATATTTTAATATATATTTTCAATAGTTGGAAAATAAATTAAAGAAAATAATAAGTTATAATAATAAATATTTTGTGATAATTTGAGACTTGACTGCAAATATATAATATAATATAATATGTTGTTCACGGGACTCGATCCCTGAACCTGTAGAAATTGTTAAAATAAGATTATATTTTAAGTATAATAATTTGTTGACGTGGTTTAAATCCTGAATCCATGAGAGCAGTCTAAATATTAATATAATATTATTTTATTATTGCATCCAACAGTTTCCATATATCTAACTTTAGATCTGACGGTTGTTATTTGTCGTACCAATTAACTGTACCGAATAACAGACCAACAACTACCAAATAGATGGTGTTCTGCTTATAATAGTATAATATAGATATGATATTGATAATATAACATGCATGGACATTTGATTGATAATTTGGGAGTATTTAATTGGTAAATCTAAATTTCAATATTTCATGTAAAAAAACTTGCAACCTAAAAGTTTGGTTGCATATATGCTTGTATGTATATGCATGTGTGTCTGTGATGTATGGTTTGACTCAATTTTTTTCTTTACAAGTAGCTTCTTTCTCTTAGTTTAGGTTAACATCCTCTCCAAAACATGGTGATTTATATTAAGAAGCACCTTAATATATTTTCATCACCTAACTTATATCATGTTTTCTTTCTTCCACAAATTTTACTTTGTAACCCATTATGGGCTATTAACACTTACCAACAAAGTGGTTTTTTTATGCTCTCACCCGTAACCATTATGCTATAGGAAAGAAGCAAGTTTGTAAGTTTTTTAAAAAAATGGGGAGAAAGAAGCTATGCAACGTTAATGAGGGAGAAATGAGCTTTGAAAGTAAACTTTGTATTATTAAAATTTTAAAGAGATATAGGGTAAATTTTTGAAATAAAGAAGACATAATATGGGTAACTAAGGTGATTAAATGTATTGAGGTGCTTGTGGATTTAAATTACCATATCTGAGGGACGATGAAATTAAAAATATTTATTTTATCATTTATGAGAAGCTTTTGTTGAATGATTAACAATCTTGTTTAATTCATTTGCACCTTTATAATTACCTATTGGTCATAAGAATTATGCAAATATTTAAATTTTACAAAAAAAATGATAAGTTTCATTGTAATTTGTATATTCAAAATTATGATAACTGAATCACATAGACAACATTCTTAATATTTGTTAACTAGAAAATATTTTTGATTTAGTTAGGTTTAAAGTTTGTACTGATAATAATAATATGATATGTGTACTACGTGAAAACTAGCATGAAAACCCGTGCGAGACAAGTACATCTTCTAGTATAGCTGTTAAGACCTGACGATAGTTTGATGTCTGTGCAGCCAGTGTAGTCATGCCATGCTCCACTGAGCAGTAGGTGTTCATCAACTATAAATTGCATGAATTAGAGTAGTCATGCCACGCTCTACTGAGCAGCGGGCATGCATCAACTATAAATTGCATAAATAAGCGTCCACAGAGTAATTGTCCGTATACTTACCGTATTCTTTTCACATTCATAATTGTCCACATTAGTGTACAGGTGTACATAATTTGCAGGCCACATAATAAGAGGTTCTTATTAGGGAGCAAAATAGTATAAACAATCGACCCTAGTATATCAAACTATGGCTTTAATTTGGATGATGATGAATTTATGATCAATAGAGTATTGATCTTGATATTTTTGGGAAAATCTGGAATAACACCGAAGTTATACATGTCAATTGTGACTTAAAAAACAATTATAATTTTACAAAAAAAGAAGAAGATACTTGCGATTACACACCATGCGTAGAAGCCAGCATCTTTTGTAAAATTACTGCTAATTATATTACTATTATCTTTAACATGTTGACAATCCAAGCATTATGCTCTAAAATAGATTGATTCCATGCCTCCTGCTCCTTGACAGAAATAGCGTCACTACAACCTTGATCGCCCCTGACCGATTACACACACAAACACTAATAAGTAATAATACACAAACAAATTGGGATATAAGCATGCTAAGCATATTTCGTCAACTCAAACAAAGCTAAAGCAATTTTTGCATGTCCTTGATGAGCAATAACATGACAATTAGACCTGGCCACTTGTGCGGGCTGGGCGGTCCGGGCCGGGCCGCACACGGGTTGGGCACTCGTAACCTTAACACTGAACCGGACCGTTGAATTACGAATCGGGCTCGGGCCGGGTTTGAACCGGAAAATAATAGCTCGTAACCGGCACGCGAATAATCACGGTTACGAGTTGACCGGGCCGTGCACGAGCTGTGCGGGCCGAATTGTGCAAAGCAGCATGAGGCTCCTAATTCCTAAATACTAAATACTAATATATATATATATGTGAAAACCGTACAGTGTAGGGGATAGTGGTAGGTAGTATATTAATAATAATTTTATGCTTCTAGTAGTATATGGTGGAACTTCCAGGGGTTGGTGCACGCGAACCCGCGGGCTGTGCGGGCTGTGCGTGCTGCGTGGCTCGTGCGGCTCGTTGGTTCGTGCGGGCCGGGCCGGTCCGGATTCCATAATTCCATATTCGTATTCGTTCCGTTGATTTAGGCGAATTGTGCGGGTTTGAACTGACCCGGTTCGGGCCGAATAAATCCGGTTTTCCGTACTAGCCGGTCCCGAGCGGGCGGTTCAAACCCGCCCAGGTGGCCAGCTCTAATGACAATCAATCAATCCATTCCATGTGGGAAATTTCCCTTTTTAATACGAGGAATGCTTTAACAATTATTGCATATCCTTGATGAGAAATATCATCACAATCAATCAATCCATTTCATGTGGGTAATTTCCCGTTTTTCATACGAGGAATGCCTTATAACAATCCCCTATCTTCCCGTTCAGTATCTTATCTCCTTCGAACTTGAATGTAATTAAAACATGTAATAATATAGCAAAAGAATAACGCTTAACGACTTAAAAAACATAGATACAGGACCAAAAAAAAATTAAAAAGGTTTTATAATGCGAAAAATGAAGGTTTGGCGGGGAGAACAATCTTCATGAGGTTAGATGGTCAATGCTCGTACAATAAATAATGATCGGTTATCATAATTTTCGCATCAATGTTTACCCTAAGAAATATTGAACAATGAAATTTAACTTTTATCCTCCAAAAATCTCAAGAAGAAGATAAGATCTAGTTCGAAATTGTACCCTAAGAAAAATTTGAAACAACATATAAAAATTATAAGTTAAGGAGATAGAGTCAAATATTTATTGCAAAGACAAGCACATGTTGTTGGTATACTTTGGGTACGTCCAAAGGTTATTGGTGGCTAAAACTGGAATCATAATAAATATGGATACAGACATACACTCCTGATCGAGTTTAAAGAAATTAAATTCGATGTCGATTCATGCATTTATGTGCAACTGGTTTTCAGATTTTGTTCAAGCTAGAAGATGAAAGTTTGTTGTGTATCATGGTAGAGATATATAAAAGCGTAACATGTATGTATGTATGTATCACTTTATTTTGTATATTAAAGAGGGGAGTTAATTAGAGGCTGCTGGCATGAGCAAAATAACTCATGAAAGGACATATAAACGTATTACGTAGATAATTGATAACTGAAAGCAAACTGACATTGGATAAATAGCTTTTCCTTTGCTAAACAATTTCAAACCACTTACCCTCTGGCTGGTACTATAAGATCTTTTCAAGAGTGTTACTGTAGTTTTACTTTGCCGGCCAAGATTTTTCTGGTACTTTCTCAGATGTTTGTATCACTTAATGTGACATGTTACCTGTATTATTAGCCAATAACGATGTTTGTTCCGCCCAATCCTCACCCCCGTTCCTTTTTGGATTCATGGCATTTTGCTGCAGAACACATGAAGTGATTAGATATTGTAGGAACACCAAATCATAACCTTGTAAAAAATTGTATTAATGTGTGTATTTCAAAAATTCTACTTGGGTACGTAAACGTAAAAGTCATCAGTTGTAGATGGGGGAGAAAATACCAAAAGTCTAATGTAAAAAAAATGTTCACTTTTCTTAGTATCAAAATTTTACATAACATTAGCCAGAAGTTCATAAGGAATGGAACCAAAATGATCAAAAAAAAAGAGGGCATCATACATTATACTATAATCCTATTACCCAGAATAATTCATTTAATCCAACTCTAAAAATAAAAGAGAAAAAGGGAAAAAAAATATGTAGCACACTGACCGACTACATGCAGTGAGTAAAGACCTTAAAGACTCCAGTTCTACTTTCACGCGGAGCAAACATAAAACTGATGCAGAACTTTGGCCTTTTAGTAAATATAAATTGAGCAACTAACTTGCCATCAGCTCGGTTAATGGTGTCTCATTTTTCGAGAGCTGCTTGACAATTCTAGACCCATCTATAATCAGTCTGGATAAAACAAAGAACTCAACATATCAAAGAGATGAGTACAATTTAGCATTGCGCATCTTGAGTCTTGACCCCTCCATATGAGTTAATTTTAATAAATTACATAAAAATATCTTTACTTAGCTTAATATAAACTTTTAAATGATTATAGATAAGGATGGCACGGAAACTCATGCCACAAACCTAAACCACTAATTCAATGATAACTAACCTGGTGTTTATAATTTCTATTATAGTTATTGCACAACTACGATAGTTAATTTAATCAAAATTGTAAAATATAATGAAAAATTGCCGCAATATAATACTGAATCCCACATACCTCAAAACCCCCACAAGAATTCTACACAATAATAAAAAATCACAGAGAGTTGAGAAGTGTTAAAATAGATGTCCATATAGATGAACCTGCCATAGTATTTTCCAGGCAAGCTTTAGATTCATAGTTTTGACTCTATATTTGATTCATAAATTAATTCACATCAACAATATATAATAATGTATGAAAGTATTATATATTACCTATGTTTGCAGATTAGCATTTAAATTATATATGTTATTTTAAAATAAATTTAAATCAATAGATAACAACTTGACATTAAAATTTGCGGGCGTCAATTCTAAGTGGTGGAAATATAAGTTGCTCTACCTTCAGATAAAGAGGTGCGAAAAGATTTATTCTTCAATTAATCCAGTCAGTATTCCCTAATAATTCTCCCACCGCAGAAGAAGCACATGTAAAGTTAAGGATTTTTTAATAAAACCACCCTTTAAAGGGATGAAGACATATGAGTAATTTCAATTGTCAGTGGTGATTCACAAAATGTAAGACTGGGTTAGCAGACAAATAGACATTTAGAAACCAAATCTATAGGCTTTTACAGATAGAAGTTTGAATATACAGATTCCAAAACATAAAACCTTTTAAAAACTGGAGCCCTGCCTACTTGAAATGGTAACCAATTTGTACAAATAAGATCCCTCCTGTAGAGCCCATATTCGACTATAGAAATACCATCGGCAAGTTGTACCTACCATAAAATTATTGAGACAGATAAAGACACGAAATTTTAACACAACTCATAATTTAATTTGGAATGTGATCACATTTTAGTTTTTTGGATAAAACCTTGAAACGTCTTCAAGGACAAATGCAACTTACAAGCAGAACCTAATACGTACATACAAAAATTTGATCAGTGGAGGCTATCTTGTGTTAAGTTTTTATGTGGAATTCAATCAAATGTAGTACCTGCATCAGGGGGTCGGTGTCCTCAGCAACATTACCTGTAGAAATAAGTAACCGAAAAAAGAAATTTATAAGAACAGCCAGGCATGACCAGGTTCGTGCATATAATATGTTTCAATGGGCGGGTTTACATTTTGTTGGGGAGAATTGAAGCCTTGGCATTGATAATCTATGTGGATCCAAAACATTTTCGGTTACCACGCCGTTGGTGTGCCTCTCTTCCTCAAAAGCCCTTCCCCTAGTTTTAGACACAATAGTATCTGAAACTTGCCGCCAACTCATATTGATTGTACGAGGTAAAAAAATAAGTTTCAACGCACTGAGTTGGGTTCATTGATCATTAGCAACATAATTTTCCAATGTATATATAATAATATCAAGCTGCAAGCTATCAATCAACGTCACACAATTTATCAAATTAGCATGCATAGTGACTTTACTGTAGAATGTAACTTTTTTACGATAACTTTCTTTTTGGACTGTGGGTATTAACTCTCTGACTTGGTAATCATCGTCTTTCCAAAACTTCTTCAGTCACAACAATTCGAGGATGCCCTTTTTCTTGTCGGTTGCACCACATCTTTACCTATCAAGCACAAATATAAACCGTTAAAATAATCTGTGCATCTAATTTCATGTAAACAAAGAGAACGAAGTTTTGTAATGTATGCAAATATAATTATTTATGTGCATATCTTTAAATTTATAATGACAGTAGATACATCAAAGTATTACAGACTAAGGAGAGCACAATAAATTTTTAAATATATCTCACCATTTTGCAGTAAATACCCATTTTCTAGTTTTGATTGTGGTGTTTCTAGGTTGGGTTTAATGAAAAATCGTGTTTGATAGTAGTATAACTGTCCGTTTTCTCTTATTGCTGTTGTGTGAACTGGTATAGAGGACAGTACACATATACTTGGGAAATTGCGAGTCTAGTCATGATTTGCTTAATTATCTTGTCACTCTGTACCGCCTAAGGTCCATAGGTTCTTATTGTGCCATACTTTTAGTCAATATATAAAAAAACTTGACATAATGCAAACTGCCTTGTCTTGAAATTGGGAATATCTATATGCCCTATCAATCCATACTCCATACTGACTCACCAAATATGATCTTATAGATATAATATTTAAAAAGAATAAAAATAATGAGTGTATATACTCTTGATAAGACATGTATATCCCAATCATAAAATTTAACTTAACAATCTGATTGTCATAGTTTCTTAAATTGGTTCTCAATTTTTACACCAAGTGTCTTATGTGTCTTCCTGCAAGACATCCAACATAGATGATTCTTATGGTATTTCAACATTGTGTGCTGCTACGTTCATCGTCTGGTATAGAGAGCTGGTAGGTCATTCTTTTGTACAAAATAACAGTCCTGTTATTTTCCACCTCATTTTGGTGTGTTGATTAAGAGAAAAAAATAATTCTTAAATGATCTTTCTCTCAGACACCTTATGTTTATTTTTGGATTCATACTATTAATATCAATCCTCTGGTGGATAAGTACAAAATAGTGCAATGTTATTTTGATATACAATTGCTTAAGGATTTTTTTCCAAAAAATACTCAATCAGCGAGGGGGTTTTCTTAGATTTTCTAAAAAAGGACCATAATCTATCACGTCCTTACAGAGCGTGTTTATAGAGAGAGTAGGAAGTTCAAATTAATTTTTTTCTTTTTTTTTGTCGGGGAGGAGGGGGAAGGGTTTTTATGGACTGCAATTGCTCTCATTGGTTGTTATAGTGTTATATAACCATGCATGCTCTATTTGAGTAGCACGAAAAAAACATCTCAATCCTTAACAAATTGATGATTAAATATCTTGTATGATCCTTGAATAATATACTAAGATGATATTTCAAATCTAAGCATGTAAACCTTGTTCTCGTCATGCCTTGTTAGCTTAAAGAAGTTATTTTTGTATAGAGCGGGTTAGGATTTCATAAGAACAATTGAAAAGCTTCTAACTAAGTTATGGAAATTTATGGACGTTTTTATATCCTAAATCAATATGTGCAGGGCACATAAGAACGTAGTTTCATACTTTGGAGGAAGTTTTCTTTCTTTAAAATTTTATTTATTTTCTTATTTTTTGAGGTGTATGTGTATCACCAAATAGTTCTTTTTCCTGCAATTTGCATCAGCGAAAAGAGCACACATGTACATATTCTTAGATTTTTTAAAATCATGATTACCAATGGTAAGATTTTAATATCAATAGCCATTATATTCCAACATATTGTGTGTTGGTTTTAGAATCATTATTCTTATAGGAGGACACATAAGAATAGGCAAATACTTTTACTTAAACGTTTTTAAATTTGAGTCCTGATGACTCAAATTGTATAAATGTACTTGTTTGTAAAGAGTTGATTGTTATTTTTGTTTTTCATTCGTTTCATGAACAATGAGAGTAAACCCGTTAATTTCGTACACGACACAAAAATGACATAAAATTATGGGTTTGGGTTGACCTTTTCGATACCGAGACCTAAAAATTATTTGAATAACATATCAATTCTCTCTTCATATCTCTATTTCTCTCTCACACATACACCTACAAAAGTTGAAACTCACATATTTTCTACTTAATAACGAAAAGAGTATAAATTTAAATCTTTGCTAAGCATCTAGAAACTTAACAAAAAAGCAGGAGCGGCTACATTGTGACAGTAATATTTAGCATTATCTAATCCAGGTGAAATACATGTACACCAGTACATATTTAACTGTGTATATTTTGTAATGCGAGATATGTATAACTAAAATCCTTGTGTAGTATTCAGCGAGTACAGTTGGTTTCATTTTTTTTTATTTTAAAAGATAGTCAAGTACATGAAACTCAAAATAGTTTGGAACTTGATTTTTCATTTATACATATACACGCATTAATTACCATGCTGGCGGCCTTTTCCCCTTATTTTTTCACAATAGTTTAGTACTATCAGATATGCTCTACAAACAAAAAATGCAGTAAAAAATCATTCTTAATTGAAGGTCATTTGACCAAGACAATAGTTTGCTATCAATTAAAGAGTCAAGTTCAAGAGAATTCAGGAAGCCCTACATATAGAAAATCATGCAATCCACAAATATTAAGCAATAATATCACTAAATTAAATGATACAAGAAGAAAAAGAGGTTGAGCTCACCTGGAAAATCGCGGAATTCAATTTCTCAGCCATACATACATAATAAGCATATTCCTCATAGAACCCATCGATTCCCAATTTTTATTTCTCAAACCACAGAAAAATAATGAAGCTATGCTTGATTATTGCAGGGAGTGTGATTGCGAGGATTGTGCAAGCCTGTTAGCATTAAGATTGTGAAGCGTTCGAATGAGAATGGGCATACTTATCTTTCAACATTGAATAATTACAAATCTCGACTACGGAATCTTGACTTTCAAACTCTGGTTATGAAATCACTTGATAATCCATTATAATTAGTTGAATACATACTCACTGATCTTAAGATAGAGTGGTTCCGGAATGTGGCAGGGGTGAAGTCGATGTTTGTTCGCTCCAGGCAGGTCAGGAGACTCACTAGTTCGTAGCACAACTTTAGAAAGGGCAAGTCTGTCTTTTGATACAGAATAAAATGCCTCACATTATTTTGAAAATAAAATGTCTCAGCCTGCGTTATGTTGGGCTATAAATAATATAAATAACTGGCATAAAAACCCGTGCAAGGCACGGGTTGTTTTCTAAAATTTGATCTTATGTTATGAATTAATATCGTCATTTAAATCATTTAGAATTTTATCTGTTATAATTTTAATCTTTTCTTATAATAATTAGAGACACACATGCAGTACACGTGCCCGCACACACGTAAATTCAACTGAATGTATTAAATAATAGTTGGAATTTAATTGAATACATATAATTTAATCTTTCAATATCCTTTTAAAGTTCATCAATATCAAATTAGAGCACAAAGATATGAAAATTTTATTTATTTAATATAGAATGTGTAAAACCGTTGTTAAAATTTTGTTAAATATATATTTCATAATTTTGAACTATCCTTCTAAGGTTCATCAATATTAAATTTGGTTATGCAAAAAGGAAACATTATTAATTTAATATAATTTTATTAATAATACCAATGTAAAATTATTTTATCTATTTGATCTACACAAGTATAACTATTGTTCAACATATGTGTAGAACTTAAGTTATATATTTGTTAAACACTTGTCTTAAATTGTTTAAAAAATAAATTATAAAATGTAATAAATATATTTTCGTTATAAATTATGTGTATTCAATATAATTTTAACTATTTTTTAAATAAACGATGTTGAACCAAAGTTATATATGAGTTGGGAGGTGGATTTACACGTTAACACTGTTTGTACCGAATCTCATCTTGTATATATAATATTGCACATGTGGATGACCTCGGATAAAATCTTGATATTAGACTATTTTCTCATATAATGTATAAGGATATATTTGTAAATATATAAAATATGATCGAATTTACAAATACACCCTTAAAATTTTACATGTAAAATTCTTCGATCTCGGGATTGTCACGTGAGGATGACTCAGACCCATCTTTCTCACGTACATGTGTATGTATGTATGTATATATGTATATATGTATGTATGTATGTATATATGTATGTTTGTTTGTATGTATGTATGTATGTATGTTTGTATATATGTATGTTTCGTAATTTTAAACCTATAAAACTGGATAATGACGATTACTTTATGCTGGATCACATTGTCAAATTTCGAGTATCTTTTAAAAAATAAGTGAAGTACTAATTTTGAATTCGAAATAAGTTGAAGTTTAATGGCTCTTTATACCCGTGAATGTTTATTTATTTTTAAATATTTTTTAAAAATATAATACTATGTATATAAAAAGTTATAATTTTTAATACAAAGTTATTGTATTTTTATCAAATATAAAGAGTTTATGATCAAAAAATTGAACTTTATGTCTCACTAACTTTTAAGAGTAATTAGACATTTTACGAATAACAAAATGTCTCAAAATTTTGAGGTAACAATAAGTCTCGATCTCACGTACTTATATTATATGCATGGTGAAAGACAGAGAGTGGTAAGTTGATTGCTATTGTAACTTGAAAACCTGGGTTCGATTCCCTTTAATAACAAGTTTTATACAATTTATGAAAAGAGAGGTAAATTAGATATTTTAAGTTGAATTTTATGTCTCACTCTCATCAATATTGCCCCATGTTGGGCTATTATTAATATAATAGATAATAGATAATAGATGTAAAATGTAAGGATAATATGTACAATTTAAAAATCTAAATCAAGTTAGATGGACAACCAAAAAGTTAAGTGCGAGGAACATAAATGGTTAATGTTGTCAGCTTATTTGATGATTTTTACATAACCATTGACATGTTCAAAAACCAATTATTTAATTATTATTTTAATAATGATTGGCAATAATTATTTAATGATTGTCACAACTAGGAAGGTAAAACCCCTAAATAAAATTAAATTTACAATCCGAAAATAAATTAAGTTGGCATCACATATGTGTTACAATACTTTAGTTCAAATTTAAGTCATCTTTTCTAAATCTACACCTTAATACTAGCTAATCATTAAAAATATTACATATAATTATAATAATAATTATTTTTATTGAAATATTATTTTTATTGCATGATCATAATATAAGAAACCGCATAATAATAATAATAATAATAATAATAATAAAAAAATTAAAAAAAAATAAAATACAAGCTACAATCTGCACCATACCCAATTTATATATACTCTCCCACACACAACTCCACCTATTTCACTTCATTTTTAATTGAATTTTTTCCGTTAATTGGTGAAATCTTTTTAAAATCTAACTTTACTATTTGTTCTACATCTTCCAACAATCAGTATGAATACCATATTTAATATATTTCGGCGATTAATCACTAATTATGCCAAAAAAAAACTGTTGGTGCATAAAATCGTATTGATTTCAACTTGGTGACTCGAGTAAGCTTAAATACTGATTTGTCGTCAAAATATAGAACGTTAACCGACTAACGAGAAAAGTCAAATTAACGAAGGGGAAAATATATACATGAATACATAATGCACATGGAGGAGAGTGAAATGGATTAAACATGTGGTGTTATTGGTTTGTAGTTTATATTTTAATATTAGTTTATATTTGAGCACTTGCCTCTCTCTCTCTTTATATATATTGTCAAATATAAACCAACCTTATTCTAAAAACTAGAAATCAATGACAACCACTAATTTTATAGCTTGAATTAAATCTCCACCACACAAATTTTATCCAACTCCCTATCTCTCCTCCCTTCAATTCCAATTGCCACACTCCCTGTTACATCTATATGTAAATAATTTTCTATCTATTTTTAATTTAATTTTTTCCATTAATCGACAAACTTTTTTAAAATTCGACTTCACTATAGTTTTCTCTATCTCCCAACAATCAATTTACATACCATATTTACTATATTCCGCGATAAATCACTATTTATACTTAACAGAATCACTAAACCGAAATTACTATAATTTCATAACTTTCTTAATTTTAGTGATTCTCGTAAACATAATTAGTGGTTTATCGCCTTTCTCTTGTACCACACCTTTCTCCTCGTATCCCATCTTTTTCCCTTATCATACACAATTAATCTCCAACTACACATTTTTACCTTTTACACACAAACTACTTGGTTAGTGAATAACATGTGTAATATATTGATTTTTTACCTTTTTCACTGTCCTCCTCTTCCACTTGTTCATTTTTGGTTTCTTGTTTGGTTTTTGCTCTTGAAATTGATCTTGACTTTCTTGTATTTCAGTTTCTTCAAATTCCATTTTCTCTTCAACATTCTTTTGAATAG
The DNA here is from genome assembly GCF_009905375.1 of Apium graveolens. NCBI lineage: Eukaryota > Viridiplantae > Streptophyta > Magnoliopsida > Apiales > Apiaceae > Apium > Apium graveolens. The sequence goes on from NW_027419275.1 coordinate 23,261, forward strand.
CGTGTTTTGTCTGTTTACAAAAAATAATAATTCAAGATCTAGAAATTACTATCTAAAATTTAAATTGGAACTTAATTTAATAGTTGTTAATTTTTTAGGGTTCACCAAATAGATTTTAAAAATATTTAGCTCTTTCTAATAATAAGAAAATTAGCTGATAAATATTTAGGGTTTAGGGCCGTTAAACCAGACCATATAATTAGTTATTTCTATGTATAATTTAAAATGAAACTTAATTTAACAGTTGTTAATTTTTAAGGGTTCACCAATTCCTTAAATAGGTTTTAAAAATATTTAGCTCTTTCTAATAATAAGAAATTAGGATAAACATTGCATCTATTTAGGGTTTAGGGTGTAGGGTCCCTGGAGCCTAAATGCTAACTTAGCCTAGGATTTAGGGCCTTTAGACCCTAAACTCAAGAAAGCAGACCATGTAAATAGTGATTTTATGTACAATATAGTGATTAATATGTGTAATTTGGTGATTACTATGTACATTTTAGTAAATAACATGTGTAATATAGTGACTTTTTACCTTTTTCACTGCCCTCCTCTTCCATTTGTTCATTTTTGGTTTGTTGTATGGTTCTTGCTCTTCAAATTGATCTTGAATTTCTTGTATCTCGTGTTGTTCAAACTCCATCTGATCTTGACTTTCTTGTGTCTCGTGTTCTTCAACTTCCATCCGATCTTGACTTTGTTGTCCCTGAATATCCTCCTGAGTAGTTTCTGGTGTTTCTTGTGTTGATATTTCATCCTACATAGTTTTTATTCATGATATGGATGAAAAGTAATCCGTAAAGACACATTTAATGCCGAATTAATTATGTCATAAAGATAACTGGTCAAGCCCGAGACGCCACGACCAAAAGTAGGTCGTCGTGGTCATGACCCAATATGAATTTTAATAGTCCAAGCCGACTATGACGGCCACGACCCAAAGTGGGTCGTGTAGCCCACGACCCGAAATTGGCTACGCGATAAGCCCACCGAGCAGGCCTGAGAATGAGGTCCACGAGGATACCTACATCAAATCCAACATGGAAACAAACTCTCCTAGGAAGGATCCGGAATCCACCGTCTAAGAGAGTCCTACTTACCATCTAAGTAGGAGACTTGTCCACCAAGTATCCCTACCCTAGTATAGCCCTAGACTCAACATTTATATAAAGGGGCTCTACCCCTCAACCTAGAACTACGTTTTTGGCCTGATTCTCTACTACACAGAGATACGTAGGCATCTTACAAGGACCGATAGTCCCAAACGTGAAAGCAACCATTAAAGCTTAAAGCTCACAAACCCTAGCATTAATTACTAACGCACTCTCTTTTTTATTCCACAACATTTGGTGCCGTCTGTAGGAAGATTACAACAACCATGGTGAACACATGGAGCAGAATCAATAGTGAAGCAGAAACTCCCCTCTCATCGCGAACAAGTGCATCAGTGGTAGAGGTACCACCACACTCAACCTATGCCTCCACTCAAGGAGGGACCCTAGTAGGGGCAACCGAGGCACATCTTCAAGGGACAAATCCCCCTACTCATCAAGGGATGAATCCCCAATTTCAGCAGCTACATGCACCTGTGAACCCTCAACCCGTTGGGTATGAGTATTCAATAATCGTGATCACGAACCCCTCTTATGGGATGCCTCTATACCCCGAGGTTGGAGGAAGTGGGAACTCTAATCGGAGCAAGACACAAGGGTGGATGCCCCAATACATACGTGGCTTGGCTCCTATTCCGGAGGGTCAAAAATTCTCTGGACCCTATTTTGGTAGAGACTCCGAAACATCGGACGATGAGGTCACTCCAAGGAGGAGGCGTGCTGGTAAAGAGCCGATGCCTGATACTAACCAGCGGCCCAGGAACACTCAAGGGATGATTCCCCAAGATGTCCAAGAAAGGATCAGGGCTCATGAAACTGAAATCCAAAGGCTGAAGCGCGACTTGGAGACACACCTGACCCCAAGGCCTCCACCTGCTGCGAGGAAAAGAGATTTTCCTCCAATCATAGACCTAGATGGTCCAATACCGTGAAGGGCTGTTACCCCAAGGGCTGATCCAAGTGATTTGATGCCCCTAGGAGATCCTGATGATCAAAACCCATCATTCACTGAAGGGATACTGAATGTTCGTATCTATAGGAAGTTCAAGATGCCCACCATCAAAGCATACGATGGTACTGGAGACCCTGCTAATCATGTCAGGACATTCTCTAATGCCCTGCTGCTACAGCCCGTGAACGACGCTATTAAGTGTCGGGCCTTTCCTCAGACCCTATTGGGTATGGCTCAAAGGAGGTACAACCGCCTACCCCCAAACTCTATCAGATCTTTCAAGGACTTGAGCCAAGCTTTTATCAAGCAGTTTATAAGTGGTAGAGTATATTAGAAGAGTTCGGCTTCTCTCATGGGCATAGTCTAAAGAGCAAAGGAGTCCTTTAGAGAGTACCTGAACCGATTCGCGAAAGAGGCCTTGAAGGTCCCGGATCTTGACGATAAGGTAGCTATGATAGCCATACAGCAAGGGACTAGAGACGAGTTCTTTAAAATATCCCTGGCCAAATGTCCTCCTGAAAGCATGCTGCAACTTTAGGATATGGCCGAAAAGTATATCAAAGTGGAGGAAAGTATGAAGAAGGCGATACTGAGCAATGAGCCTACTGGGAACAAGAAGCGGAAGCCGGATCAAGAGTGTGATGCCAAGGATAAATATCCTTGAACCGGTAAAAGCTCTGACTCCACTTCTAAGAAGAACCTGCAACCAAGGTTCACTGAGTATGCAAGGTTGAACGCTCCAAGGAGCCAAATCCTTATGGAAATTGAGAAGGAAAAAGAGTTCAAATGGCCGAAGCCACTAAGGAGAGACCGCGAGAAAAGAGACAAGAATCGATACTATAGGTATCACAAATATGTTGGTCATGATGCTGATGATTGCAGGCAAATCAAGGATGATATTGAGTACTTGATCCCAAAAGGAAAGTTTGAACGTTTCACCAAGGGTGAAGAGGCTGAATGCCAGAAAAGAGACAATAATCAAAGAAACGATGATCGAAGGGGTAACGACAAGGACCGTAACCCACAACCTCGAGGACCAATTATCAACATGATCTTAAGAAGACCTACAACAGCTGGGACTACAAGGAACTCTCGAAAATCGTATGCGAGAGAAGTGATGAGCATAGTTAGAGAACCATCTAAGCGTGCTAAGTCAGAGATGACGCTTAAATTCAGTGACCTAGACCTTAAAGGTTTGAAATTTCCTCAGGACGATCCTCTGGTTATCGCTCAGATAATTGGAAATTCTCCTGTTATGAGTCCTAGTAGACAATGGAGCTTTCATGGATATTTTTTTTCATGACACATTCATAAGGATGAGCTACAATGAATCTCAACTAACTCCGTCTAACGCACCCATCTATGGGTTCAGCCACGTGGAATGCCAAGTCGAAGGAGCAATACAACTTCCCGTAACTGTTGGGGAAGAGCCCAGGGAGGCCACACAGATGTTAAACTTTTAGGTTGTGAAGGCAACCTCTACTTACAACGCTATCATGGGTAGAACTGGAATTCATGCATTTAAGGCAGTGCCCTCATCCTACCACATGGTACCGAAGTTCCCAACTAGGAACGGTGTCGGTGAGGCAAGAGGAAATCAGAAAATGGCCCACAGTTGCTATGTTGCAGCACTTAGGCCCGATGGAACTGGGAAGCAGGTCCTCCCCATTGAAGACATGGATGTCCTAGAGAATGAAGAGCTTCGAGGGAAACCCGCAAAGGACTTGGTCCCAATTCCCCTAGACTCCTAAGACCCGGAAAAAGTCACGTATATTGGAGCATCTTTGAACAAGCCTTTGAAGGGCCAGTTGACAACTTTCCTATAACAGAACAGTGATATGTTTGCTTGGACAGCAGCTGATATGCCTGGGATTGGCCCGAACCTCATAACTCATAAGTTGAACGTTTATCCGACTCGAAAGGATGTGAAACAGAAGAAGAGAACTTATGCCCCTGATAGGCTGGAAGCCATTAAGCAGGAGGTCGAGAAGCTCCTAGAAGTTGGATTTATTGAGGAAGTGCAATTCTCTGAGTGGTTGTCCAACCCCGTAATGGTTAAGAAGGCCAATGGAAAATGGAGGATTTGCATCGACTTCACTGACTTCAATGATGCTTGTCCTAAGGACTGCTACCCCCTACCAAGGATTGATACCATGATCGATGCCACAGCAGGACACGAGATGCTAAATTTTATGGATGGCTTCAACGGTTAAAATCAGATTAAAATGCATAAGGATGACATCCCCAAGGTATCTTTCATAACTGACTTTGGTGTCTTTTATTATCTTGTTATGGCTTTTGGACTTAAGAATGCAGGAGCTACTTACCAAAGGTTGGTAAATAAGATATTTTCCCATCTAATTGGGAAAACCGTGGAGGTCTATGTCGATGACATGTTAGTCAAAAGCCTAAGCAAGGCCGATCATGTTAGTCACCTCATAGAGGTATTTGAAGTGCTGATGCACCATAAGATGATGTTAAACCCCACCAAGTGTGTTTTTGGTGTTGAGTTAGGAAAGTTTTGGGGTCATATGGTTTCAAAGAGGGGAATAAAGGCCAACCCCGATAAGATCAAATCCATCCTAGATATGGAGCCACGACGCTCCATCAAGGACGTTCAGAAGCTGATAGGAAGAATCGCAACTCTAGGGAGCTTCATCTCCAAGTCTGGATACAAATGCCTGCCTTTTTTCAGAACCCTTAAGAAGGTGAAGTATTTTGAATGAACAACTGAGAGCCAAGAGGCCTTTGAATAACTAAAGAAATACATGAATGAAGCCCCGTTACTAGCTAAACCAAGTCCAGAGGACACCCTTTATCTGTACTTAGTGGTATCTGAACAAGCCGTGATTGCATTCCTCATTAAAGAAGAATAGAAACTCCGGAAGTCTGTATACTATGCAAGCAAGGTGCACCATGGAGCAGAGTTGAACTACTCCACCATGGAGAAGTTCGCATTCACCCTCATCACAGCCTCGAGGAATTTGAGACCATATTTCCAGGCTCACAAGATCGAAGTCCTAACGGACCAAACCTTGAGGAACATACTTCATAGCCCAAAGGCCAGTGGGAGGCTCATCAAGTGGGTAATTGAGTTAGGAGAATTGGATATCAACTAGAAGCCTCGAACGACCATCAAGGCTCAGGCCTTAACATACTTCGTGGTCGAATGCACCATTAATGACCAAGAAGTCGGGGGCAGGAGATAGTAACCCCAGAAGAAGAAGAGAATGAGAAGGATAAAAAAGGACCTTAAAAGAGTATTGGATTCTCCATTTTGGCAGAGCATCCAAAACAAAATCTAGTGGTGCAGGCTTAGTATTACAAAGCCCCAATGGATTCATGATTGAGTATGCTTTGAAGTTGGACTTCCCAACTATGAACAATGAAGCAGAATACGAAGCATTGATAGTAGGCTTAGGCTTGGCTAGAGCCGTGAGGGCCAAAAACTTGAAGGTCTGTGGAGACTCAAGACTTGTAGTAACTCAAGTCAATGGAGAGTTTGAGGCCAAAGATGATACTATGGCCAAGTACCCGAGAGCCGTGAAAGGAATACTGACTCAGTTTGATGAATAGTATGCAGAACATGTTTAGAGAGAGGAGAACACTACGGATGATGCCCTGTCCCAGTTCGCCTCGTCGGAAATCGAGAACTATCCGAGAAGTATCTACTTCCAGGTCCCGAAGACCCCTACTATACATGTCATAAATCTGATAGCACCGGTTGGTGTGGCAAGTTGTTGGATAGACCCGATCAAAACCCACCTTGAGACTGGATGGCTCCCCGACGATGCCAAGGAGGCACATAAGCTGTCGGTAAGAGCATTGAGATATTCATTAATTGAAGGCCTTCTCTACAAAAGGTCCTTTTTCATTCCATACCCAAAGTGCTTAAGACCTCTTGAAGCAGAGGAGGCGATTAAAGAAGCCCATGAAGGGATTTGTGGACAACACTTGGGGGCAGAGCCCTCACCAACAAGATAACTCGATTGGGGTTCTACTGACCAACTATGCTCACCGATGCAAAGTCTTATGTGAAAAATGCGACAGATTCCAGAGGCACGTTCCAATTGTACGACAGCCCCCAGAAAGGCTCACATCTATCATCACACCCATCCCATTTGCAATGTGGGTAATGGATATACTTGGTTCATTCCCTGTAGCATCAGGACATAGGAAGTTCATCGTGGTAACCATAGACTACTTCACGAAGTGGATTGCGGCTAAAGCACTAACCAAGATACCACCAAACACATTACTCAATTTTTCTGGGAAAATGTGATATGCCGATTTGGTATCCCTCGCATCCTTGTCACGGACAATTGGCGACAAATTGATAATACGGAGTTTAGAGAGTATTGTGATGATAACAACAGAGAACTCCGTTTCACCTCGGTTGTGCACCCACAAACAAACGGGAAAGCAGAAGTTACCAACATAATCATCCTTGATGGACTTAAAAAGAGGGTTGAACGCTCGAGGAACACATGGGTAGACGAGTTGCTGCCTATGTTATGGGCATATCGTACTACCTGCAAAGTAACAACTGAAGCTACCCCATTCATTCTGGCTTACAGAGCCGAAGCTGTCGTGCCCCTAGAAATTACCCACGGGTCGCATAGGGTTTAAGCTTATGAACCAGATACAAATGAAGAAGGCATGAGACTCACTCTTGATCTCATTGACGAGGTCAGAGATAAGGCTAACGCCCGCAATGCAGAGCATCAACGAAGAGCCTCCCTCTATTACAATATAAGGGTTAAAGAAAGGTTTTTTCAGTAAGGGGACCTGGTTCTAAGGAAGATCGAGGCATCGGAAGTCGGCGAGAGAGGAAAGCTAGCCCCTAACTAGGAAGGGCCTTATAAGGCCAAGAAGACTTTAGGACGAAGATCCTACAAGTTAGAGACCCTGAATGGTGATGAAGTGCCCCACACTTGGAACGCTTCAAACATGAAGGTTTATTATTTTTAGGGCATTCATAACATGTTCTAGTACTTAGTAGCATTTGTAGTAGTAAGGTCGATGAAACCATTTATATTCTATGTAAGGGTTTGACCCATTTTTCAGGATATTATTTATTTATGCAAGCTTGGTTTATCATCTTGTCTATCGATTATATATGTATGAGCATTGGATAAGTGCAAGCCATGAGGGGCCAAATATCAAAAATAAAAGACAAGTGAATAAACAAGATAATACTGCATAAAGGATAAAAGATCCCGAAGAATCACAAGTCAGTCCCGAAGGACGATTAGGAAACAAATCTGAAATATCATAAGGCTACACAGAGCCACAAATGAAAAAGTCTTAAATTAAAGCCACAAGAGGCGATCTAGGCCATGCAAGGCCGGGAGGTTACTGTTAGGAATATATGTGCATTAGTTTGATGATATGTTTAACAAAACACTTAAGTAGAAATTCAGTATCTGTAGCCTCAACGGATAAGACCACTTTGGCTATCCGTTGATGGTGTAGCTTTACTTAGAAATAAGTCTAGTGTTGTAGCATATTTCAGTCTCTGTATTTAAGATGTAATTCTTAGAAGTTGAGAGAAACTATGAGTCATGTTGACTACTAGAAGATATGCAGATAGGAAGGCCAATTGTAAATATTTCATGCCTTGTAATTTTGTATAAATGAAGTGGTATCAACGGATGACTTAAAGACCTTCAACGGATGAGAAGCTAAGCTTCAACGGATGTCTCTAAAGCTTCAACGGATAACATCCTTCAACGGATGAGTGCATCAACGGATGAAAGCTTCAACGGATGTTCTGTTGATTAACCGTTGATAAGTGGTAGTTGTACCTACAAACAGAGGCACGTGGGTGAACAGAGATAACTGAAATGTGGCAGCCTAATTTCAGGAACATCAGAAAAAGCAGCCGTTCTACTCTAGTATAAAGAGACATTAAGTCAACAAAGTACTGGAGTGAACTGGAGAAGAAACAAGTGGAGATCTTACTTTATTATTTTATATATCCTTTTCTTCACTTGTAAACTTGGTAATAAATAAACCAAGTAGTAGCTAGTAATTAGAAAAGAATTTTTCCAGAGCTGTTTAGAAAAATCTTGAGAGAAAAATTATCTAGTTTGTACTAGGATGCAGCTGTGATCAAATTCTTAGATCACAAAATTTCTGAAATACCATCTCTGGTGGAACAACAAATCCACCAGAAAAGTTTTTAAAGGTTTATTGTGTTCTTTACATTTGTGTTTGAATATATATCTGTCTGTATCAGCTTAAAGCAATTCACACACTTGTTCATCTTGAACACACAGTCTTTATAAACTGCTCAAAACTTGAAAAAGTTTTGAGATTTACATTCAACCCCCTTCTGTAAATCTCATTGTTAGTTCTCTAGAAATAACAATTGGTATCAGAGCAGGCTCTTGACAAACAAAGAGTTTAAAGATCTTGGAATCTAACAAAGATGAGTAAGAAGGATATTGGAGTAAAAATCCCAGTTCTTGACAGAGACAGTTATCACCACTGGAAGGTGAAAATGCACCTTCATCTACTCTCCCAAGATGAAGGTTATGTAAACTGTATTGAGAATGGTCCTCACATTCCCCACAAAGTAGCCACAGTTGCTACGGCCACAATTGCTGTTGGTCAATCCATTCCAAAACCTAGAGCAGAATGGACAATGGAAGACACAGAAGAAGTCCACAAGGATAAGAAGGCTATGAACATTTTGTTTAATGGTCTTGACAAGGATATGTTTGATAATGTGATAAATTGCTCAACTGCCAAAGAGGTTTGGGACACAGTTCAGCTGCTGTGTGAAGGTACAGAACAAGTAAAAGAGAACAAGATGCAGCTTCTCATTCAACAGTATGAGTATTTTCATTTTGAAGAAAATGAATCTTTAAATGACACATTTAACAGATTCCAAAAGCTGTTGAATGGATTGAAGCTGTATGGTAGAGTGTACCAGGTGAAGGATTCAAATCTTAAATTCTTAAGATCCTTGCCAAAGGAATGGAAACCCTTGACTGTCTCCTTAAGAAACTCTCAGGATTATAAGGACTTCACTCTTGAAAGATTATATGGAATCTTGAAGACTTATGAACTAGAGTTGGAACAGGATGAGGTATTGGAGAAGGGGAGAAAGAAAGGAAGTTCAGTTGCATTGGTAGCTGAAAATGAGAGGGAATGCAGATAAGAAACTGTGAGATCTACATCAAACTCCAAAGATGGTACAAGATATCAGGAATCAAGCAAAGGAAAAGAGCAAGTTGCTGAGAATGAAGACAACTCCAGTCAAGATGACTCTGATAGTGTTGATGAGCATCTTGCATTTCTGTCCAGGAGATTTGCAAAGATGAAGTTTAAGAAAAACACTAGAGCCACTAAACCTCATAAGAACATGGTGGACAAATCAAAGTTCAAGTGTTTCAATTGTGGTATAAGTGGACACTTTGCAAGTGAGTGCAGAAAGCCAACTTCT
>NW_027419276.1:0-16164 GCF_009905375.1 Apium graveolens
CTTATAGGGTGCAAAGTGACTCTAATATGGTGAAGAGTGACTTAACATGGTTGATTAGAGTCAAAAATGTGGCCCTAATTGACTTATAAAAAGTGGTACCAAGATGTGGTTAAAGGATTTATCAAATTGAATGTATTGATGTTAAAAGGTCATTGTAGCAATATATGGTGGCAAGTGACTCTTATAGGGTGCAAAGTGACTCTAATATGGTGAAGAGTGATTAAATGGTTGATATAGAGCCAAAATATGGGAGTAAATGACTTGTATAAAAGTGGTACCAAGAGGTGGTTTTAAAGGATGTCAAATTGCATGATATGATGTTAATAGGTCATGTACCAATATATGGTGGCAATAGACTCTTATAGGGTGCAAAGTGACTCTAATATGGTGAGATTGACTTATATGGGTGATTATAGTCAAAATATGGCCCTAAATTGACTTGTATAAAAGTGGTACCAACGGTGGTTAAAGGATGTCAAATTGCATGTATATGATGGTAATAGATCAATTTTACAATATATGGTGGCAAGAGACTTATAGGGTGCAAAGTGACTCTAATATGGTGAAGAGTGACTTACATAGTTGATTAGATCCAAAAATGTTGCCAAAATTGACTCGTATGAAAACTGGTACAAAGAGGTGGTTAAAGGATGTTAAATTGCATGTATGATGATGTTAAAGTGTCAATTGTTCCATTATATGGTGGCAAGTGACTCTTATAGGGTGCAAAGAGACTCTAATATGGTGAAGATTGACTACATGGTTGATTATAGTCAAATATGGGCGTAAATTGATTGTATAAAAGTGGTACCAACAGGTGGCTAAAGGATGTCAAATTGCAGTATATGATGTTAATAGGTCAATTGTACCAATATATGGTGGCAAGAGACTCTTATAGGTGCAAAGTGACTCTAATATGGTGAGAACTTACATGGTTGATTAGAGCCAAATATGAGTAAAGATTGACTTATATAAAGTGGTACAAGAGGTGGTTAAAGGATGTTAAATTGCATGTAGATGATGTTAATAGGTCAATTATACCAATATATGGTGGCAAGTGACTCTTATAGGGTGCAAAGTGACTCTAATATGGTGAAGATGACTTACATGGTGATTAGAGTCAAATTGGCCCTAATTGACTTATATAAAGTGGTACCAAGATGTGGTTAAAGGATTTATCAAATTGAATGTATATGATGTTAAAAGGTCAATTGTAGCAATATATGGTGGCAAGTGACTCTTATAGGGTGAAAAGTGACTCTAATATGGTGAAGAGTGACTTACATGGTTGATTGAGCCAAAATATGGGAGTAAATTGATTATATAAAAGTGGTACCAAGAGGTGGTTAAAGGATGTCAAATTGCATGTATATGATGTTAATAGGTCAATTATACCAATTATGGTGGCAAGTGACTCTTATAGGGTGCAAAGTGACTCTAATATGGTGAAGAGTGACTTACATGGTTGATTAGAGTCAAAATGTGGCCCTAATTGACTTATATAAAAGTGGTACCAAGATGTGGTTAAAGGATTTATCAAATTGAATGTATATGATGTTAAAAGGTCAATTGTAGCAATATATGGTGGCAAGTGACTCTTATAGGGTGCAAAGTGACTCTAATATGGTGAAGAGTGACTTACATGGTTGATTAGAGCCAAAATATGAGAGTAAATTGACTTATATAAAAGTGGTACCAAGAGGTGGTTAAAGGATGTCAAATTGCATGTATATGATGTTAATAGGTCAATTATACCAATATATGGTGGCAAGTGACTCTTATAGGGTGCAAAGTGACTCTAATATGGTGAAGAGTGACTTACATGGTTGATTAGAGTCAAAATGTGGCCCTAATTGACTTATAAAAGTGGTACCAAGATGTGGTTAAAGGATTTATCAAATTGAATGTATATGATGTTAAAAGGTCAATTGTAGCAATATATGGTGGCAAGTGACTCTTATAGGGTGCAAAGTGACTCTAATATGGTGAAGAGTGACTTACATGTTGATTAGAGCCAAAATATGGGGAGTAAATTGACTTGTATAAAAGTGGTACCAAGAGGTGGTTAAAGGATGTCAAATTGCATGTATATGATGTTAATAGGTCAATTGTACCAATATATGGTGGCAGGAGACTCTTATAGGGTGCAAAGTGACTCTAATATGGTGAAGATTGACTTACATGGGTGATTATAGTCAAAATATGGCCCTAAATTGACTTGTATAAAAGTGGTACCAACAGGTGGTTAAAGGATGTCAAATTGCATGTATATGATGGTAATAGATCAATTTTACAATATATGGTGGCAAGAGACTCTTATAGGGTGGCAAAGTGACTCTAATATGGTGAAGAGTGACTTACATAGTTGATTAGATCCAAATGTTGCCCAAATTGACTCGTATGAAACTGGTACAAAGAGGTGGTTAAAGGATGTTAAATTGCATGTAGATGATGTTACATGTCAATTGTTCCATTATATGGTGGCAAGTGACTCTTATAGGGTGCAAAGAGACTCTAATATGGTGAAGATTGATTTACATGGTTGATTATAGTCAAATTATGGGCGTAAATTGACTTGTATAAAAGTGGTACCAACAGGTGGCTAAAGGATGTCAAATTGCAGGTATATGATGTTAATAGGTCAATTGTACCAATATATGGTGGCAAGAGACTCTTATAGGATGCAAAGTGACTCTAATATGGTGAAGAACTTACATGGTTAGGATAGCCAAAATATGGGAGTAAATTGACTTATATAAAAGTGGTACCAAGAGGTGGTTAAAGGATGTTAAATTGCATGTATATGATGTTAATAGGTAAATTATACCAATATATGGTGGCAAGTGACTCTTATAGGGTGCAAAGTGACTCTAATAGGGTGAAGAGTGACTTACATGGTTGATTAGAGTCAAAATGTGGCCCTAAGTGACTTATATAAAAGTGTACCAAGATGTGGTTAAAGGATTTATCAAATTGAATGTATATGATGTTAAAAGGTCAATGTAGCAATATATGGTGGCAAGTGACTCTATAGGGTGAAAAGTGACTCTAATATGGTGGAAGAGTGACTTACATGGTTGATTAGAGCCAAATATGGGGAAGTAAAATTGACTTATATATAAAGTGGTACCAAGAGGTGGTTAAAGGATGTCAAATTGCATGTATATGATGTAATAGGTCAATTATACCAATATATGGTGGCAAGTGACTCTTATAGGGTGCAAAGTGACTCTAATATGGTGAAGAGTGACTTACATGGTTGATTAGAGTCAAAATATGTGACCCTAATTGACTATATAAAAGTGGTACCAAGATGTGGTTAAATGATTTATCAAATTGAATGTATATGATGTTAAAAAGGTCAATTGTTAGCAATATATGGTGGCAAGTGACTCTTATAGGGTTGCAAATGTGACTCTAATATGGTGAAGAGTGACTTACATGGTTGATTAGAGCCAAAATATGGGAGTAAATTGACTTGTATAAAAGTGGTACCAAGAGGTGGTTAAAGGATGTCAAATTGCATGTATATGATGTTAATAGGTCAATTGTACCAATATATGGTGGCAGGAGACTCTTATAGGGTGCAAAGTGACTCTAATATGGTGAAGATTGACTTACATGGGTGATTATAGTCAAAATATGGCCCTAAATTGACTTGTATAAAAGTGGTACCAACAGGTGGTTAAAGGATGTCAAATTGCATGTATATGATGGTAATAGATCAATTTTACAAATATATGGTGGCAAGAGACTCTTATAGGGTGCAAAGTGACTCTAATATGGTGAAGAGTGACTTACATAGTTGATTAGATCCAAAATGTTGCCCAAAATTGACTCGTATGAAACTGGTACAAAGAGGTGGTTAAAGGATGTTAAATTGCATGTAGATGATGTTAACATGTCAATTGTTCCATTATATGGTGGCAAGTGACTCTTATAGGGTGCAAGAGACTCTAATATGGTGAAGATTGACTACATGGTTGATTATAGTCAAAATATGGGCGTAAATTGACTTGTATAAAAGTGGTACCAACAGGTGGCTAAAGGATGTCAAATTTCAGGTATATGATGTTAATAGGTCAATTGTACCAATATATGGGTGGCAAGAGACTCTTATAGGATGCAAAGTGACTCTAATATGGTGAAGAACTTACATGGTTGATTAGCCAAAATATGGGAGTAAATTGACTTATATAAAAGTGGTACCAAGAGGTGGTTAAAGGATGTTAAATTGCATGTATATGATGTTAATAGGTCAATTATACCAATATATGTGGCAAGTGACTCTTATAGGGTGCAAAGTGACTCTAATATGGTGAGAGTGACTTACATGGTTGATTAGAGTCAAAATTGTGGCCCTAATTGACTTATATAAAAGTGGTACCAAGATGTGGTTAAAGGATTTATCAAATTGAATGTATATGATGTTAAAAGGTCAATTGTAGCAATATATGGTGGCAAGTGACTCTTATAGGGTGAAAAGTGACTCTAATATGGTGAAGAGTGACTTACATGGTTGATTAGAGCCAAAATATGGGAGTAAATTGACTTATATAAAAGTGGTACCAAGAGGTGGTTAAAGGATGTCAAATTGCATGTATATGATGTTAATAGGTCAATTATACCAATATATGGTGGCAAGTGACTCTTATAGGGTGCAAAGTGACTCTAATATGGTGAAGAGTGACTTACTGGTGATTAGAGTCAAAATGTGGCCCTAATGACTTATATAAAAGTAGTACCAGATGTGGTTAAAGGATTGTTATCAAATTGAATGTATATGATGTTAAAGGTCAATTGTAGCAATATATGTGGCAAGTGACTCTTATAGGGTGCAACAGTTGACTCTAATATGGGTGAAGAGTGACTTACATGGTTGATTAGAGCCAAATATGGGAGTAAATTGACTTGTATAAAAGTGTACCCAGAGGTGGTTAAAGGATTCAAATTGCATGTATATAATTTTAATAGGTCAATTGTACCAATATATGGTGGCAAGGAATCTTATAGGGTGCAAAGTGCCTCTAATATGGTGAGATTGAGCTTATATGGGTGATTATAGTCAAAATATGGCCCTAAATTGACTTGTATAAAAGTGGTACCAACAGGTGGTTAAAGAATGTCAAATTGCATGTATATGATGGTAATAGATCAATTTTACAAATATATGGTGGCAAGAGACTCTTATAGGGTGCAAAGTGACTCTAATATGGTGAAGCGTGACTTACATAGTTGATTAGATCCAAAATGTTGCCCAAAATTGACCTCGTATGAAACTGGTACAAAGAGGTGGTTAAAGGATGTTAAATTGCATGTAGATGATGTTAACGTGTCAATTGTTCCATTATATGGTGGCAAGTGACTCTTATAGGGTGCAAAGAGACTCTAATATGGTGAAGATTGACTAACATGGTTGATTATAGTCAAAATATGGGCGTAAATTGACTTGTATAAAAGTGGTACCAACAGGTGGCTAAAGGGATGTCAAATTTCAAGTATATGATGTTAATAGGTCAATTGTACCAATATATGGTGGCAAGAGACTCTTATAGGATGCAAAGTGACTCTAATATGGTGAAGAACTTACATGGTTGATTAGAGCCAAAAATATGGGAGTAAGATTTACTTATATAAAAGTGGTACCAAGAGGTGGTTAAAGGATGTTAAATGCATGTATATGATGTTAATAGTGTCAATTATACAATATATGGTGGCAAGTGACTCTTATAGGGTGCAAAGTGACTCTAATATGGTGAAGAGTGACTTACATGGTTGATTAGAGTCAAATTGTGGCCCTAATTGACTTATATAAAAGTGGTACCAAGATGTGGTTAAAGGATTTATCAAATTGAATGTATATGATGTTAAAAGGTCAATTGTAGCAATATATGGTGGCAAGTGACTCTATAGGGTGAAAGTGAGCTCTAATATGGTGAAGAGGGACTTACATGGTTGATTAGAGCCAAAATATGGGAGTAATTGATTATATAAAGTGGTACCAAGAGGTGGTTAAAGGATGTCAAATTGCATGTATATGATGTTAATAGGTCAATTATACCAATATATGGTGGCAAGTGACTCTTATAGGGTGCAAAGTGACTCTAATATGGTGAAGAGTGACTTACATGGTTGATGAGAGTCAAAATGTGGCCCTAATTGACTTATATAAAAGTGGTACCAAGAGTGGTTAAAGGATTTATCAAATTGAATGTATATGATGTTAAAAGTCAATTGTAGCAATATATGGTGGCAAGTGACTCTTATAGGGTAGCAAAGTGACTCTAATATGGTTGAAGAGTGACTTACATGGTTGATTAGAGCCAAAATATGGGAGTAAATTGACTTATATAAAAGTGGTACCAAGAGGTGGTTAAAGGATGTCAAATTGCATGTATATGATGTTAATAGGTCAATTATACCAATATATGGTGGCAAGTGACTCTTATAGGGTGCAAAGTGACTCTAATATGGTGAAGAGTGACTTACATGGTTGCTTAGAGTCAAAATGTGGCCCTAATTGACTTATATAAAAGTGGTACCAAGATGTGGTTAAAGGATTTATCAAATTGAATGTATATGATGTTGAAAGGTCAATTGTAGCAATATATGGTGGCAAGTGACTCTTATAGGGTGCAAAGTGACTCTAATATGGTGAAGAGTGACTTACATGGTTGATTAGAGCCAAAATATGGGAGTAAATTGACTTGTATAAAAGTGGTACCAAGAGGTGGTTAAAGGATGTCAAATTGCATGTATATGATGTTAATAGGTCAATTGTACCAATATATGGTGGCAAGAGACTCTTATAGGGTGCAAAGTGACTCTAATATGGTGAAGATTGACTTACATGGGTGATTATAGTCAAAATATGGCCCTAAATTGACTTGTATAAAAGTGGTACCAACAGGTGGTTAAAGGATGTCAAATTGCATGTATATGATGGTAATAGATCAATTTTACAAATATATGGTGGCAAGAGACTCTTATAGGGTGCAAAGTGACTCTAATATGGTGAAGCGTGACTTACATAGTTGATTAGATCCAAAATGTTGCCCAAAATTGACTCGTATGAAACTGGTACAAAGAGGTGGTTAAAGGATGTTAAATTGCATGTAGATGATGTTAAATGTCAATTGTTCCATTATATGGTGGCAAGTGACTCTTATAGGGTGCAAAGAGACTCTAATATGGTGAAGATGACTTACATGGTTGATTATAGTCAAAATATGGGCGTAAATTGACTTGTATAAAAGTGGTACCAACAGGTGGTTAAAGGATGTCAAATTGCAGGTATATGATGTTAATAGGTCAATTGTACCAATATATGGTGGCAAGAGACTCTTATAGGTGCAAAGTGACTCTAATATGGTGAAGAACTTACATGGTTGAGAGCCAAAATATGGGAGTAAATTGACTTATATAAAAGTGGTACCAAGAGGTGGTTAAAGATGTTAAATTGCATGTATATGATGTTAATAGGTCAATTTACCAATATATGGTGGCAAGTGACTCTTATAGGGTGCAAAGTGACTCTAATATGGTGAAGAGTGACTTACATGGTTGATTAGAGTCAAAATGTGGCCCTAATTGACTTATATAAAAGTGGTACCAAGATGTGGTTAAAGGATTTATCAAATTGAATGTATATGATGTTAAAAGGTCCATTGTAGCAATATATGGTGGCAAGTGACTCTTATAGGGTGCAAAGTGACTCTAATATGGTGAAGAGTGACTTACATGGTTGATTAGAGCCAAAATATGGGAGTAAATTGACTTATATAAAAGTGGTACCAAGAGGTGGTTAAAGGATGTCAAATTGCATGTATATGATGTTAATAGGTTCAATTATACCAATATATGGTGGCAAGTGAGCTCTTATAGGGTTGCAAAGTGACTCTAATATGGTGAAGAGTGACTTACATGGTTGATTAGAGTCAAAATGTGGCCCTAATTGACTTATATAAAGTGGTACCAAGATGTGGTTAAAGGATTTATCAAATTGAATGTATATGATGTTAAAAGGTCAATTGTAGCAATATATGGTGGCAAGTGACTCTTATAGGGTGCAAAGTGACTCTAATATGGTGAAGAGTGACTACATGGTTGACTTAGAGCCCACAATATGGAGTAAATTGACTTGTTAAAAGTGGTACCAAGAGGTGGTTAAAGGATGTCAAATTGCATGTATATAATGTAATAGGTCAATGTACCAATATATGGTGCAAGAGAATCTTATAGGGTGCAAAAGTGCCTCTAATATGGTGAAGATTGACTTATATGGGTGATTATAGTCAAAATATGGCCTAAATTGACTTGTATAAAAGTGGTACCAACAGTGGTGGTAAAGAATGTCAAATTGCATGTATATGATGGTTAATAGATCAATTTTACAAATATATGGTGGCAAGAGACTCTTATAGGGTGCAAAGTGACTCTAATATGGTGAAGCGTGACCTTACATAGTTGATTAGATCCAAATGTTGCCCAAAATGACTCGTATGAAACTGGTACAAAGAGGTGGTTAAAGGATGTTAAATTGCATGTAGATGATGTTAACGTGTCAATGTTCCATTATATGGTGGCAAGTGATCTTATAGGGTGCAAAGACTCTAATATGGTGAAGATGACTTAACATGGTGATATAGTCAAAATATGGGGTAAATGACTTGTATAAAAGTGGTACCAACAGGTGGCTAAAGGATGTCAAATTAAAGATATGATGTTAATAGGTCAATTGTACCAATATATGGTGCAAGAGACTCTTATAGGGCAAAGTGACTCTAATATGGTGAAGAACTTACATGGTTGATTAGAGCAAAATATGGGAGTAATTGTATATAAAAGTGGTACCAAGAGGTGGTTTAAAGGATGTTAAATTGCATGTATATGATGTTAATAGGTCAATTATACCAATATATGGTGGCAAGTGACTCTTATAGGGTGCAAAGTGACTCTAATATGGTGAAGAGTGACTTACATGGTTGATTAGAGTCAAAATGTGGCCCTAATTGACTTTATAAAAGTGGTACCAAGATGTGGGTTAAAGGATTATCAAATTGAATGTATATGATGTTAAAAGGTCAATTGTAGCAATATATGGTGGCAAGTGACTCTTATAGGGTGAAAAGTGACTCTAATATGGTGAAGAGTGACTTACATGGTTGATTAGAGCCAAAATATGGGAGTAAATTGACTTATATAAAAGTGGTACCAAGAGGTGGTTAAAGGATGTCAAATTGCATGTATATGATGTTAATAGGTCAATTATACCAATATATGGTGGCAAGTGACTCTTATAGGGTGCAAAGTGACTCTAATATGGTGAAGAGTGACTTACATGGTTGATTAGAGTCAAAATATGGGAGCCTAAATTGACTTATATAAAAGTGGTACCGAAGAGGTGGTTAAAGGATGTATCAAATTGAATGTATATGATGTTAATAGGTCAATTAGTAGCATATATGGTGGCAAGTGACTCTATAAGGGTGCAAAGTGACTCTAATATGGTGAAGAGTGACTTACATGGTTGATTAGAGTCAAAATAGTGGAGCCTAAATTGACTTATATAAAAGTGGTACCAAGAGGTGGTTAAAGGATGTCAAATTGCATGTATATGATGTTAATAGGTCAATTGTACCAATATATGGTGGCAAGTGACTCTTATAGGGTGCAAAGTGACTCTAATATGGTGAAGAGTGACTTACATGGTTGATTAGAGCCAAAATATGGGAGTAAATTGACTTGTATAAAAGTGGTACCAAGAGGTGGTTAAAGGATGTCAAATTGCATGTATATGATGTTAATAGGTCAATTGTACCAATATATGGTGGCAGAGACTCTTATAGGGTGCAAAGTGACTCTAATATGGTGAAGATGACTTACGGGTTGATTAGAGCCAAAATATGGTAAATTGACTTGTATAAAGTGGTAAAGAGGTGGTTAAAGGATGTCAAATTGCATGTATATGATGTTAATAGGTCAATTTACCAATATATGGTGGCAAGAGACTCTTATAGGGTGCAAAGTGACTCTAATATGGTGAAGAGTGACTTACATGGTGATTAGATCAAAATGTGCCCTAAATTGACGTATAAACTGGTACAAAGAGGTGGTTAAAGGATGTTAAATTGCATGTAGATGATGTTAACATGTCAATTGTTCCATTATATGGGGCAAGTGACTCTTATAGGTGCAAAGAGACTCTAATATGGTGAAGATTGACTTAACATGGTTGATTATAGTCAAAATTATGGGCGTAAATTGACTTGTATAAAAGTGGTACCAACAGGTGGCTAAAGGATGTCAAATTGCAGGTATATGATGTTAATATGGTCAATTGTACCAATATGGTGGCAAGAGACTCTTATAGGATGCAAAGTGACTCTAATATGGTGAAGAACTTACATGGTTGATTAGCCAAAATATGGGAGGTAAATTGCTTATATAAAAGTGGTACCAAGAGGTGGTTAAAGGATGTTAAATTGCATGTATATGATGTTAATAGGTCAATTATACCAATATATGGTGGCAAGTGACTCTTATAGGGTGCAAAGTGACTCTAATATGGTGAAGAGTGACTTACATGGTTGATTAGAGTCAAAATGGTGGCCCTAATTGACTTATATAAAAGTGGTACCAAGATGTGGGTTAAAGGATTTATCAAATTGAATGTATATGATGTTAAAAGGTCAATTGTACAATATATGGTGGCAAGTGACTCTTATAGGGTGCAAAGTGACTCTAATATATGGTGAAGACGTGACTTACATGGTTGATTAGAGCCAAAATATGGGAGTAAATTGACTTATATAAAGTGGTAACAAGAGGTGGTTAAAGGATGTCAAATTGCATGTATATGATGTTAATAGGTGCAATTATACCAATATATGGTGGCAAGTGACTCTTATTAGGGTGCAAAGTGACTCTAATATGGTGAAGAGTGACTTACATGGTTGATTATAGTCAAAATGTGGCCCTAATTGACTTATATAAAAGTGGTACCAGATGTGGTTAAAGGATTTAATCAAATTGAATGTATATGATGTTAAAAGGTCAATTGTAGCAATATATGGTGGCAAGTGACTCTTATAGGGTGCAAAGTGACTCTAATATGGTGAAGAGTGACTTACATGGTTGATTAGAGCCAAAATATGGGAGTAAATTGACTTGTATAAAAGTGGTACAAGAGGTGGTTAAAGGATGTCAAATTGAAGGTATAATGTTAATAGGTCAATTGTACCAATATATGGTGGCAAGAGACTCTTATAGGGTGCAAAGTGACTCTAATATGGTGAAGATTGACTTATGGGTGATATAGTCAAAATATGGCCTAAATTGACTTGTATAAAAGTGGTACCTAAAGGTGGTTAAGATGTCAAATTGCATGTATATGATGGTAATAGATCAATTTTACCAATATATGGTGGCAAGAGACTCTTATAGGGTGCAAAGTGACTCTAATATGGTGAAGAGTGACTTACATAGTTGATTAGATCCAAAATGTTGCCCAAAATTGACTCGTATAAACTGGTACAAGAGGTGGTTAAAGGATGTTAAATTGCATGTAGATGATGTTAACGTGTCAATTGTTCAATTATATGGTGGCAAGTGACTCTTATAGGGTGCAAAGAGACTCTAATATGGTGAAGATTGACTAACATGGTTGATTATAGTCAAAATATGGGCGGAATTGACTTGATAAAAGTGGTACCAACAGGTGGCTAAAGGATGTCAAATTCAGTATGATGTAATAGGTCAATTGTACCATATATGGTGGCAAGAGACTCTTATAGGATGCAAAGTGACTCTAATATGGTGAAGAACTTACATGGTTGATAGAGCCAAAATATGGGAGTAAATTGACTTATATAAAAGTGGTACCAAGAGGTGGTTAAAGGATGTTAAATTGCATGTATATGATGTTAATAGGTCAATATATACCAATATATGGTGGCAAGTGACTCTTATAGGGTGCAAAGTGACTCTAAATGGTGAAGAGTGACTTACATGGTTGATTAGAGTCAAATGTGGCCCTAATTGACTATATAAAGTGGTACCAAGATGTGGTAAAGGATTTATCAAATTGAATGTATATGATGTTAAAAGGTCAATTGTAGCAATATATGGTGGCAAGTGACTCTTATAGGGCGAAAAGTGACTCTAATATGGTGAAGAGTGACTTACATGGTTGATTAGAGCCAAAATATGGGGGTAAATTGACTTATATAAAAGTGGTACCAAGAGGTGGTTAAAGGATGTCAAATTGCATGTATATGATGTTAATAGGTCAATTATACCAATATATGGTGGCAAGTGACTCTTATAGGGTGCAAAGTGACTCTAATATGGTGAAGAGTGACTTACATGTTGATTAGAGTCAAAATGTGGCCCTAATTGACTTATATAAAAGTGGTACCAAGAGTGGTTAAAGGATTTATCAAATTGAATGTATATGATGTTAAAGGTCAATTGTACCAATATATGGTGGCAAGTGACTCTTATAGGGTGCAAAGTGACTCTAATATGGTGAAGAGTGACTTACATGGTTGATTAGAGCCAAAATATGGGAGTAAATTGACTTATATAAAAGTGGTACCAAGAGGTGGTTAAAGGATGTCAAATTGCATGTATATGAGGTTAATAGTCAATTATACCAATATATGGTGGCAAGTGACTCTTATAGGTGCAAAGTGACTCTAATATGGTGAAGAGTGACTTACATGGTTGATTAGAGTCAAAATGTGGCCTAATTGACTTATATAAAAGTGGTACCAAGATGGGTTAAAGGATTTATCAAATTGAATGTATATGATGTTAAAGGTCAATTGTAGCAATATATGGGGCAAGTGACTCTTATAGGGTGCAAAGTGACTCTAATATGGTGAAGAGTGACTTACATGGTGATTAGAGCAAAATATGGGAGTAAATTGACTGTATAAAAGTGGTACCAAGAGGTGGTTAAAGGATGTCAAATTGCATGTATATGATGTTAATAGGTCAATTGTACCATATATGGTGGCAGGAGACTCTTATAGGGTGCAAAGTGACTCTAATATGGTGAAGATTGTTACAGGGTGATTATAGTCAAAATATGGCCCTAAATTGACTTGTATAAAAGTGGTACCAACAGGTGGTTAAAGGATGTCAAATTGCATGTATATGATGGTAATAGATCAATTTACAATATATGGTGGCAAGAGACTCTTATAGGGTGCAAAGTGACTCTAATATGGTGAAGAGTGACTTACATAGTTGATTATAGATCCAAAATGTTGCCCAAAATTGACTCGTATGAAACTGGTACAAAGAGGTGGTTAAAGGATGTTAAATTGCATGTAGATGATGTTAACATGTCAATTGTTCCATTATAGGTGGCAAGTGACTCTTATAGGGTGCAAAGAGACTCTAATATGGTGAAGATTGACTACATGGTTGATTATAGTCAAATATGGGCGTAAATTGACTTGTATAAAAGTGGTACCAACAGGTGGCTAAAGGATGTCAAATTGCAGGTATATGATGTTAATAGGTCAATTGTACCAATATATGGTGGCAAGAGACTTTATAGGATGCAAAGTGACTCTAATATGGTGAAGAACTTACATGGTTGATTAGCCAAAATATGGGAGTAAATTGATTATATAAAAGTGGTACCAAGAGGTGGTTAAAGATGTAAATTGCATGTATATGATGTTAATAGGTCAATTATACCAATATATGGTGGCAAGTGACTCTTATAGGGTGCAAAGTGACTCTAATATGGTGAAGAGTGACTTACATGGTTGATTAGAGTCAAAATGTGGCCCTAATTGACTTATATAAAGTGGTACCAAGATGTGGTTAAAGGATTTATCAAATTGAATGTATATGATGTTAAAGGTCAATTGTAGCAATATATGGTGGCAAGTGACTCTTATAGGGTGCAAAGTGACTCTAATATGGTGAAGAGTGACTTACATGGTTGATTAGAGCCAAAATATGGGAGTAAATTGACTTATAAAAGTGGTACCAAGAGGTGGTTAAAGGATGTTCAAATTGCATGTATATGATGTTAATGTCAATTATACCAATATATGGTGGCAAGTGACTCTTATAGGGTGCAAAGTGACTCTAATAGGTGTAGAAAGTGACTTACATGGTGATTAGAGTCAAAATGTGGCCAATTGACTTATATAAAAGTGGTACCAAGAGTGGTTAAAGGATTTATCAAATTGAATGTATATGAGTTAAAGGTCATTGTAGCAATATGGTGGCAAGTGACTCTTATAGGGTGCAAAGTGACTCTAATATGGTGAAGAGTGACTACGGGTTGATTAGAGCCAAAATATGGGATAAATTGACTTGTATAAAAAGTGGTACCAAGAGGTGGTTAAAGGATGTCAAATGCATGTATATGATGTTAATGGTCAATTGTATCAATATATGGTGGCAAGGAGCTCTTATAGGGTGCAAAGGACTCTTAATATGGTGAAGATTGACTTACATGGGTGATTATAGTCAAAATATGGCCCTAAATTGACTGTATAAAAGTGGTACCAGAGGTGGTTAAAGGATGTCAAATTGCATGTATATGATGGTAATAGATCAATTTTACCAATATATGGTGGCAAGAGACTCTTATAGGGTGCAAAGTGCTATAATATGGTGAAAGTGACTTACATAGTTGATTAGATCCAAAATGTTGCCAAATTGACTCGTATGAAACTGGTACAAAGAGGTGGTTAAAGGATGTAATTGCATGTAGATGATGTTAAATGTCAATTGTTCCATATATGGTGGCAAGTGACTCTTATAGGGTGCAAAGACTTAATATGGTGAAGATGACACATGGTTGATTATAGTCAAAATATGGGCGTAAATTGACTTGTATAAAAGTGGTACCAACAGGTGGTTAAAGGATGTCAAATTGCATGTATATGATGTTAATAGGTCAATTGTACCAATATATGGTGGCAGAGGACTTATAGGGTGCAAAGTGACTCTAATATGGTGAAGAACTTACATGGTGATAGCCAAAATGGAGTAATTGACTTATATAAAAGTGGTACCAAGAGGTGGTTTAAAGGATGTTAAATTGCATG
Organism: Apium graveolens; assembly: GCF_009905375.1. Classification (NCBI taxonomy): domain Eukaryota; kingdom Viridiplantae; phylum Streptophyta; class Magnoliopsida; order Apiales; family Apiaceae; genus Apium; species Apium graveolens. The sequence continues at coordinate 15,084 of NW_027419276.1, forward strand.
TATATGATGTTAATAGGTCAATTTACAATATATGGTGGCAAGTGACTTATAGGGTGCAAAGTGACTCTAATATGGTGAAGAGTGACTTACATGGTTGATTAGAGTCAAAATGTGGCCCTAATGACTTATATAAAAGTGGTACCAAGATGTGGTTAAAGGATGTCAAATTGCATGTATATGATGTTAATAGGTCAATTGTACAATATATGGTGGCAAGGACTCTTATAGGGTGCAAAGTGACTCTAATATGGTGAAGAGTGACTTACATGGTTGATTAGAGCCAAAATATGAGTAAATTGACTATATAAAAGTGGTACAAGAGGTGGTTAAAGGATGTCAAATTGCATGTAGATGATGTTAATAGGTCAATTGTACCAATATATGGTGGCAAGTGACTCTTATAGGGTGCAAAGGACTCTAATATGGTGAAGAGGACTTACATGGTTGATAGAGTCAAAATGTGGCCCTAATTGACTTATATAAAAGTGGTACCAAGATGTGGTTAAAGGATTTATCAAATTGCATGTATATGATGTTAAAGGTCAATTGTACCAATATACGTGGCAGTGACTCTTATAGGGTGCAAAGTGACTCTAATATGGTGAAGAGTGACTTACATGGTGATTAGAGCCAAAATATGGGGGTAAATTGACTGTATAAAGTGGTACCAAGAGGTGGTTAAAGGATGTCAAATTGCATGTATATGGTAATAGGTCAATTGTATCAATATATGGTGGCAAGAGACTCTTATAGGGTGCAAAGTGACTCTAATAGGTGAAGAGTGACTTACATGGTTGATTAGTCAAAATATGGCCCTAAATGATTGTATAAAAGTGGTACCAAACAGGTGGTTAAAGGATGTCAAATTGCATGTATATGATGGTAATAGATCAATTTACAAATATGGTGGCAAGAGACTCTATAGGGTGCAAAGTGACTCTAATATGGGAAGAGTGACTTACATAGTTGATAGATCCAAAATGTGCCCATAATTGACTCGTGAAAGTGGTACAAAGAGGTGGTTAAAGATGTTAAATTGCATGTTAGATGATGTTAAGTGGTCAATTGTTCATATATGGTG
>NW_027419277.1:0-4529 GCF_009905375.1 Apium graveolens
TTATATCTACTGAAGAACCAGTATTTAATCTAACTTGGTTGTAGTGTCCATGGGAGTTGATGCAGTTGAGCAGTTTTGCATTCCAAATCTTTTGGGTAGATTCCTGGTGTATTTGGATTGATTTATGAAGATTTCTTCATCAGTCTGTTTAACTTGTAACCCCAGAAAATAACTTAGTTCTCCCATCATACTCATTTGATACCTGGACTGCATTAGCTTTGCAAATCTCTCACAGAGTTTATCATTAGTTGATCTAAAAATGATATCATCAACATATATGTACTAATAACAAGTCCTTATCATGGGATTTATAAAAGAGAGTTTTGTCAATTTTACCTCTTGTGAAACCACTCTCTAGCAGAAATAGAGCAAGTGTTTCATACCAGGCCCTTGGAGCCTGCTTCAGTCCGTAGAGTGCTTTATCCAATAAGTGGACATGATCTGGATACTTTAGATTAATGAACCCTGGAGGCTGTTCAACATAAAATTCCTCTTCGAGTTCTCCATTTAAGAATGCACTCTTCACATCCATTTGGAACACCTTAAACTTCTTGTGAGCAACATAGGCCAGAAAGATTCTAATTGCCTCAAGCCTTGCAACTGGAGCAAATGTCTCATCATAATCAATGCCTTCTTGTTGTGAGTAACCTTTTGCAACCAGTCTTGCTTTATTCCTTGTAATAATGCCCTCACTGTCAGTTTTGTTTCTAAACACCCACTTTGTGCCAACTGCAGATCTGTTCTTTGGTCTTGGCACAAGAGTCTAGACTTTGTTCCTTTCAAATTCATTGAGTTCCTCTTGCATTGATGTAACCCATTCAGGATCTTGCAGAGCTTCTTCAACCTTCTTAGGTTCAGTTTGAGATAGAAAATAATGGTAGAGACATTCATTTTTAGTGGATTTTATTATTTTTACACCACTGTCAGGGTTTTCAATGATTAAGTCAAGTGTGTGTGACTTCGACCATTTTCTTGCAGATGGAAGTTGACTCTTTGAAGATGAACCTCCCTTGATCCATGAACTCTCTGTTATTTCTTTGATTAGTACCACTATTGTTTCCTGATGCTCCCCCTGAATCAGTGTTCCCATTATTATCAGTATTTGACTCATCAAAATTTAAGGAAGATGAGTCTGATGATCTTTCTACTGATATCTCTTGAGTTGAATCACTTGTAGTAGTCTCTGGATTTGAGTCATGTTGCTCCCCCTCAACATATGCTTCAGTGTTAGCAGTATTTCCACTGTTTTGTGGAACCTCAGAGCTTTGAGTGATATCAGGACTTACTGTATCAGAGTCAGGACTTAAAAGTTCAAGATAAGGTACTTCGTTTTCAAATCTCAAAAGATATGTTATCTTCTTGTCATCAAAAGATACATGTATAGATTCCATGACTATTCTTATTCTCAGATTGTAAACCTTGAAGGCTTTTATGGATAATGGATATCCCACAAAAATTCCTTCATCAGCTTTTAGATCAAACTTGGTCAGCTGCTCTGGATGAGTTTTGAGAACAAAACACTTACAACCAAAAATATGAAAGTACTTCAAATTTGGCTTCTTTCCCTTCACCATCTCAAATGGGTTTTTCCATGCTTGTTGATCAATGTTGCATTTTGTGTAAAGCAAGCAGTTTGCACAGCCTCAACCCAGAAGTAGGTAGGCAATCTATCTTCCTCTAGAATGGTTCTTGCAGTATCTATCAGAGTTCTGTTCTTTCTTTCAACAACTCTATTTTGTTGCGGATTTCCAGAGCAGAAAACTCTTGTTTTATCCCCTTGAGTTTGTAGAACTCTTCCATAGATCTATTCTTGAATTCAGTTCCATTATCACTTATGATGATATTCACTTTGTATGTTGATCCTTTTTCTAGTTCCCTCATATGATCAAGAAGAATGGATGGAGATTCATCCTTGGTGTGTCGAAAATACACCCATGTGTATCTTGTATATTCATCAATAATTACGAGTGCATACATATTCTTGGCAATTGACATAACATTCACTGGACCAAAGAGATCAATATGAAGTAGATGATATGGTTCAAGAATGGGAATTCAGTTTTACTCTGGAAAAAAGTTTTGCTTTGCTTGGATTTCTGGCATGAGTCACATAAGCCATCAGGAGTAAAAACTGCATTAGGCAATCCTCTTACAAGATCTTTCCTCACAAGTTCATTGATATTGTTGAAGTTGAGGTGAGAAAGTCTTTTATGCCAGTGTTAGATATATTTGATAATGTCATGGCTAATATGTTTTATGTTTAGATTTCAGATCTTATTTGAACAGAACAAATCAGTACTTAACTGATCAGTACTTATACTGGACGACAGAACTTAAGGGATATCAGTACTTATGATTATCAGGAGATAAGCATCAGGAGATAGATATCAGAACTTAAGTGCTGAAGGACGATCAGATAAGGACAGTAGCTGATTAAAGTTAAGAAGATCAAGATAAACATAAGAAGAGATATGCATGAAGAGGAATTCCGTGAAGAATGGAATACTTGGAATAGAAGATATCTGATTGATATATTTTAGGAAGCAGAATTATATTCCATATCAATTAGCGATTATCTTGTAACTGTGTAGTATATAAACACAGACATAGGGTTTACACTATAAGTGTTATCATTATCGAGAATATTATTTACTATAACCCTAGCAGCTCTCGTGATATTTTGTTCATCACTGAGAGATAACAGTTCCAGATTGTAACAGAGTTTATTGTTTAAATAAAGTTTGTTTTCTGTTACATAAGTTCTTGAAGTTTGATTTGATTGTAATAAACACTGTATTCACCCCCTCTACAGTGAAAGTGTGACCTAACAAGTGGTATCAGAGCCTTCTGTTAACACACATACAGTTAAAGATCCAAACACAATCATGTCTGACACAGAAACTCCAACTAAGCCTACCAAAACTGAGGAATCATCAAAGACATCAACTCAGAGTCGATATGAGACTATCAGAGTTCCCATATTGAGACCATCTGAATATCCCATATGGAAGGTAAGGATGACCATGTTTCTGGAAGCAACAGATCCAGAATACCTTGATAGAATCAAGGAAGGGCCTCACAAACCTACCAAGCTCGCTGTTGTAGTTGCAGGTGAAGCAGCAATGACCGTACCAAAGGAAAAGAGTGATTACACTGCTGAAGATATAGCATCTATTGCTAAGGATGCCAAGGTACGACACTTATTGCATAGTGCCATTGATAATGTAATGTCAAACAGGGTAATCAACTGCAAGACTGCTAAGGAGATATGGGATGCACTGGAGACAAGGTGTCAAGGAACTGAAACAGTTAAGAAGAACAGGAAGACAATACTCACTCAAGAGTATGAACACTTTGACTCTAGGACTAATGAGTCATTGACTGATGTATATGATAGATTTGTCAAACTCTTGAATGACTTGTCATTAGTAAATAAGGAGTATGATCTTGAAGATACAAACCTTAAATTCCTGTTAGCTCTTCCTGAATGTTGGGATTTGAAGGCAACAACAATAAGAGACAACTACAATCTTGATGAAACAACTCTTGATGAAATCTATGGAATGCTCAAGACTCATGAACTTGAGATGGAACAAAGAAGCAAGAGGAAAGGAGGAAAGTCAAGGACAGTTGCTCTCAAGGCTGAAGAGGAATCCCCAAATTACCTTCCTCAAAGAAAGACAAGGGTAAAGCTCTTATCATAAAGTCTGATACTGAGTCATCAAGTTCTGAGAGTGATGATGACTCAGATTCTGAAAGCTTGCCTGAAACTGATGCTGATGAGGAGATGATGAAGCTGTGTGCTCTTATGGTGAAAGGAATCACAAAGATTGCATACAGGAAGTTCAGGAAGGGAAAGAAGTTTTCCAGAAAAGGCATAAGTTCTGATAAGAAGAATTTCAGAAGATCTGAAGGAAGAGGAGGAAAGTCTGACAGAGGAGATTACGCTAATGTTAAATGTTATAATTGTGGTGAGAAAGGCCACATATCTCCTGATTGCAAGAAGACCAAGAGTGACAAAGGCAAAGCTCTTGTCACAAAGCAGAAAAGCTGGACAGACACCTCAGACTCTGAAAGTGAGGAGAACTATGCATTGATGGCAAATGCTGATAAATCAAGTTCTGAGAGCAGTTCTGAAGCTGCTGAAACAAAGGTACCTCAGACTACTTATGATTTTCATACTGATGATATTAATGAGTTGAGAAGATATCTTAAAACCATGTTTGTTAGTTATAGAGATCAAACTTTAACATGTGAAAGATTAACTTCTGAAAATCTTGCTTTTAGGAAAAGAAATGATTTCTTAGAAAAAGAGTTAGTCATGTTCCATCAAACTTAGAAGGATAGAGATGATGCTTTTTATGTTAGGGATGAAGTGCTAAAAATGAATGAATCTCTAAAAACTGAGTTAGAAAAGGAGAGAGAGATTATCAGAACTTGGACTAACTCTGGCAAAACAACTCAAAATTTGCTAAGCAGTGGAAACTGGAAAGAGGGCTTAGGCTATGGAGAAAATAAAAATGAAAAAA
>NW_027419278.1:0-13661 GCF_009905375.1 Apium graveolens
GGAACTAAGAGGTGGTAAAAGGATGTCAAATTGGATGTATATGATGTTAACATGTTAATTATACAAATAGATTGTGGAAAGTGACTCATATAGGGTGCAAAATGACTCTAATATGGTGAAAAGTGACTTACATGGTTAATTAGAACCAAAATGTGGACCAAAATTGACTTGCATGAATGTGGCACTAAGAGGTGGTAAAAGGATTTCTAATTGCATGTACATGATGTTAACATGTTAATTGTACCAATATATGATGGCAAGTGACTCTTATAAGGTGCAAAGTGACTCTAATATGGTGAGAAGTCACTTACATGATTGATTAGAGCCAAAATGTGGCCAAAATTGACTTGTAGGAAAGGGGTACCAAGAGGTGGTTAAAGGATCTAATTGCATGTACATGATGTTAACATGTTAATTGTATCAATATATGGTGACAAGTGACTCTTATAGGGTGCAAAGTGATTCTAATATGGTGAAAAGTGACTTACATGGTTGATTAGAGCCAAAATATGGAACAAAATTAACTTGTATGAAAGTGGCATTAATAGGTGGTAAAAGGATATCAAATTGGATGTATATGATGTTAACATGTTAATTGTTGTATTTATGGTGGAAAGTGACTCTTATAGGGTGCAAAGTGACTCTAAATGGTGAAAAGTGACTTACATGGTTGATTAGAACCAAAATGTGGAACAAAATTGACCTGTATGAAAGTGGAACTAAGAGGTGGTAAAAGGATATAAATTGGATGTATATGATGTTAACATGTTAATTATACAAATAGATTGTGGAAAGTGACTCATATAGGTGCAAAATGACTCTAATATGGTGAAAAGTGACTTACATGGTTAATTAGAACCAAAATGTGGACCAAAATTGACTCGGATGAATTGGCACTAAGAGGTGGTAAAAGGATTTCTAATTGCATGTACATGATGTTAACATGTTAATTGTACCAATATATGATGGCAAGTGACTCTTATAAGGTGCAAAGTGACTCTAATATGGTGAGAAGTCACTTACATGATTGATTAGAGCCAAAATGTGGCCAAAAATTGACTTGTAGGAAAGGTACCAAGAGGTGGTTAAAGGATGTCTAATTGCATGTACATGATGTTAACATGTTAATTTTTCAATATATGGTGACAAGTGACTCTTATAGGGTGCAAAGTGACTCTAATATGGTGAAAAGTGACTTACATGGTTGATTAGAGCCAAAATGTGGAACAAAATTAACTTGTATGAAAGTGGCATTAATAGGTGGTAAAAGGATATCAAATTGGATGTATATGATGTTAACATGTTAATTGTTGTATTTATGGTGGAAAGTGACTCTTATAGGGTGCAAAGTGACTCTAATGGTGAAAAGTGACTTACATGGTTGATTAGAACCAAAATGTGGACCAAAATTGACTGTATGAAAGTGGAACTAAGAGGTGGTAAAAGGATGTCAAATTGGATGTATATGATGTTAACATGTTAATTATACAAATAGATTGTGTAAAGTGACTCATATAGGGTGCAAAATGACTCTAATATGGTGAAAAGTGACTTACATGGTTAATTAGAACCAAAATGTGGACCAAAATTGACTTGCATGAATGTGGCACTAAGAGGTGGTAAAAGGATTTCTAATTGCATGTACATGATGTTAACATGTTAATTGTACCAATATGATGGCAAGTGACTCTTATAAGGTGCAAAGTGACTCTAATATGGTGGAAGTCACTTACATGATTGATTAGACCAAAATGTGGCCCAAAATTGACTTGTAGGAAAGGGTACCAAGAGGTGGTTAAAGGATGTCTAATTGCATGTACATGATGTTAACATGTTAATTGTATCAATAATTTGGCAAGTGACTCTTATAGGGTGCAAAGTGACTCTAATATGTGAAAAGTGACTTACATGGTTGATTAGAGCCAAAATGTGGAACAAAATTAACTTGTATGAAAGTACATAATAGGTGGTAAAAGGATGTCAAATTGGATGTATATGATGTTAACATGTTAATTATACAAATATTGTGGAAAGTGACTCATATAGGTGCAAAATGACTCTAATATGGTGAAAAGTGACTTACATGGTTAATTAGAACCAAAATGTGACCAAAATTGACTTGATGAATGTGGCACTAAGAGGTGGTAAAAGGATTTCTAATTGCATGTACATGATGTTAACATGTTAATGTACCAATATATGATGGCAAGTGACTCTTATAAGGTGCAAAGTGACTCTAATATGGTGAAGTCACTTACATGATTGATTAGAGCCAAAATGTGGCCAAAATTGACTTGTAGGAAAGGGGTACCAAGAGGTGGTTAAAGGATCTAATTGCATGTACATGATGTTAACATGTTAATTGTATCAATATATGGTGACAAGTGACTCTTATAGGGTGCAAAGTGATCTAATATGGTGAAAAGTGACTTACATGGTTGATTAGAGCCAAAATTGGAACAAAATTAACTTGTATGAAAGTGGCATTAATAGGTGGTAAAAGGATAAATTGGATGTATATGATGTTAACATGTTAATTGTTGTATTTATGGTGGAAAGTGACTCTTATAGGGTGCAAAGTGACTCTAAATGGTGAAAAGTGACTTACATGGTTGATTAGAACCAAAATGTGGAACAAAATTGACCTGTATGAAAGTGGAACTAAGAGGTGGTAAAAGGATGTCAAATTGGATGTATATGATGTTAACATGTTTTATACAAATAGATTGTGGAAAGTGACTCATATAGGGTGCAAAATGACTCTAATATGGTGAAAAGTGACTTACATGGTTAATTAGAACCAAAATGTGGACCAAAATTGACTCGGATGAATTGGCACTAAGAGGTGGTAAAAGGATTTCTAATTGCATGTATGATGTTAACATGTTAATTACCAATATATGATGGCAAGTGACTCTTATAAGGTGCAAAGTGACTCTAATATGGTGAGAAGTCACTTACATGATTGATTAGAGCCAAAATGTGGCCAAAATTGACTTGTAGGAAAGGTACCAAGAGGTGGTTAAAGGATGTCTAATTGCATGTACATGATGTTAACATGTTAATTGTTCAATATATGGTGACAAGTGACTCTTATAGGGTGCAAAGTGACTCTAATATGGTGAAAAGTGACTTACATGGTTGATTAGAGCCAAAATGTGGAACAAAATTAACTTGTATGAAAGTGGCATTAATAGGTGGTAAAAGGATATCAAATTGGATGTATATGATGTTAACATGTTAATTGTTGTATTTATGGTGGAAAGTGACTCTTATAGGGTGCAAAGTGACTCTAATATGGTGAAAAGTGACTTACATGGTTGATTAGAACCAAAATGTGGACAAAATTGACCTGTATGAAAGTGGAACTAAGAGGTGGTAAAAGGATGTCAAATTGGATGTATATGATGTTAACATGTTAATTATACAAATAGATTGTGGAAAGTGACTCATATAGGGTGCAAAATGACTCTAATATGGTGAAAAGTGACTTACATGGTTAATTAGAACCAAAATGTGGACCAAAATTGACTCGATGAATGTGGCACTAAGAGGTGGTAAAAGGATTTCTAATTGCATGTACATGATGTTAACATGTTAATTGTACCAATATATGATGGCAAGTGACTCTTATAAGGTGCAAAGTGACTCTAATATGCTGAGAAGTCACTTACATGATTGATTAGAGCCAAAATGTGGCCAAAATTGACTTGTAGGAAAGGGGTACCAAGAGGTGGTTAAAGGACGTCTAATTGCATGTACATGATGTTAACATGTTAATTGTATCAATATATGGTGACAAGTGACTCTTATAGGGTGCAAAGTGATTAATATGGTGAAAAGTGACTTACATGGTTGATTAGAGCCAAATGGAACAAAATTAACTTGTATGAAAGTGGCATTAAGTGGTAAAAGGATATCAAATTGGATGTATATGATGTTAACATGTTAATTGTTGTATTTATGGTGGAAAGTGACTCTTATAGGGTGCAAAGTGACTCTAAATGGTGAAAAGTGACTACATGGTTGATTAGAACCAAAATGTGGAACAAAATTGACCTGTATGAAAGTGGAACTAAGAGGTGGTAAAAGGATAAATTGGATGTATATGATGTTAACATGTTAATTATACAAAGATTGTGGAAAGTGACTCATATAGGGTGCAAAATGACTCTAATATGGTGAAAAGTGACTTACATGGTTAATTAGAACCAAAATGTGGACCAAAATTGACTCGGATGAATTGGCACTAAGAGGTGGTAAAAATTTCTAATTGCATGTACATGATGTTAACATGTTAATTGTACCAATATATGATGGCAAGTGACTCTTATAAGGTGCAAGTGACTCTAATATGGTGAGAAGTCACTTACATGATTGATTAGAGCCAAAATGTGGCCAAAAATTGACTTGTAGGAAAGGTACCAAGAGGTGGTTAAAGGATGTCTAATTGCATGTACATGATGTTAACATGTTAATTGTCAATATATGGTGACAAGTGACTCTTATAGGGTGCAAAGTGACTCTAATATGGTGAAAAGTGACTTACATGGTTGATTAGAGCCAAAATGTGGAACAAAATTAACTTGTATGAAAGTGGCATTAATAGGTGGTAAAAGGATATCAAATTGGATGTATATGATGTTAACATGTTAATTGTTGTATTTATGGTGGAAAGTGACTCTTATAGGGTGCAAAGTGACTCTAATATGGTGAAAAGTGACTTACATGGTTGATTAGAACCAAAATGTGGACAAAATTGACCTGTATGAAAGTGGAACTAAGAGTGGTAAAAGGATGTCAAATTGGATGTATATGGTTAACATGTTAATTATACAAATAGATTGTGGAAAGTGACTCATATAGGGTGCAAAATGACTCTAATATGGTGAAAAGTGACTTACATGGTTAATTAGAACCAAAATGTGGACCAAAATTGACTCGGATGAATGTGGCACTAAGGGTGTAAAAGGATTTCTAATTGCATGTACATGATGTTAACATGTTAATTGTACCAATATATGATGGCAAGTGACTCTTATAAGGTGCAAAGTGACTCTAATATGGTGAGAAGTCACTTACATGATTGATTAGAGCCAAAATGTGGCCAAAATTGACTTGTAGGAAAGGGGTACCAAGAGGTGGTTAAAGGATGTCTAATTGCATGTACATGATGTTAACATGTTAATTGTATCAATATATGGTGACAAGTGACTCTTATAGGGTGCAAAGTGATTAATATGGTGAAAAGTGACTTACATGGTTGATTAGAGCCAAAATGTGGAACAAAATTAACTTGTATGAAAGTGGCATTAATAGGTGGTAAAAGGATATCAAATTGGATGTATATGATGTTAACATGTTAATTGTTGTATTTATGGTGGAAAGTGACTCTTATAGGGTGCAAAGTGACTCTAATATGGTGAAAAGTGACTACATGGTTGATTAGAACCAAAATGTGGAACAAAATTGACCTGTAAAAGTGGAACTAAGAGGTGGTAAAAGGATGTAAATTGGATGTATATGATGTTAACATGTTAATTATACAAATATTGTGGAAAGTGACTCATATAGGGTGCAAAATGACTCTAATATGGTGAAAAGTGACTTACATGGTTAATTAGAACCAAAATGTGGACCAAAATTGACTCGGATGAATTTGGCACTAAGAGGTGGTAAAAGGATTTCTAATTGCATGTACATGATGTTAACATGTTAATTGTACCAATATATGATGGCAAGTGACTCTTATTAAAGGTGCAAGTGACTCTAATATGGTGAGAAGTCACTTACATGATTGATTAGAGCAAAATGTGGCCAAAATTGACTTGTAGGAAAGGTACCAAGAGGTGGTTAAAGAATGTCTAATTGCATGTACATGATGTTAACATGTTAATTTTTCAATATGGTGACAAGTGACTCTTATAGGGTGCAAAGTGACCTATATGGTGAAAAGTGACTTACATGGTTGATTCCAAAAGTGGAACAAAATTAACTTGTATGAAAGTGGCATTAATAGGTGGTAAAAGGATATCAAATTGGATGTATATGATGTTAACATGTTAATTGTTGTATTTATGGTGGAAAGTGACTCTTATAGGGTGCAAGTGACTCTAATGGTGAAATGACTTACATGGTTGATTAGAACAAATGGGACCAAAATGACATGTATGAAAGTGGAACTAAGAGGGTGGTAAAGGATGTCAAATTGGATGTATATGTTAACATGTTTTATACAAATAGATTGTGGAAAGTGACTCATATAGGTGCAAAATGACTCTAATATGGTGAAAAGTACTTACACGGTTAATTAGAACCAAAATGTGGACCAAAATTGACTCGGATGAATGTGGCACTAAGGTGGTAAAAGGATTTCTAATTGATGTACATGATGTTAACATGTTAATGTTCCAATATATGATGGCAAGTGACTCTTATAAGGTGCAAAGTGACTCTAATATGCTGAGAAGTCACTTACATGATTGATTAGAGCCAAATGTGGCCAAAAATTGACTTGTAGGAAAGGGGTACCAAGAGGTGGTTAAAGGACGTCTAATTGCATGTACATGATGTTACATGTTAATTGTATCAATATATGGTGAAAGTGACTCTTATAGGGTGCAAAGTGATTTTAATATGGTGAAAATGAGTTACATGGTTGATTAGAGCCAAAATATGGAACAAATTAACTTGCATGAAAGTGGCATTAATAGGTGGTAAAAGGATATCAAATTGGATGTATATGATGTTAACATGTTAATTGTTGTATTTATGGTGGAAAGTGACCTCTTATAGGGTGCAAAGTGACTCTAAATGGTGAAAAGTGACTAACATCATTGATTAGAACCAAAAGTGGAACAAATTGACCTGTATGAAGTGGAACTAAGAGGTGGTAAAAGGATATAATATGGATGTATATGATGTTAACATGTTAATTCAAATAGATTGGGAAAGTGACTCTATAGGGTGCAAAATGACTCTAATATGTGAAAAGTGACTTACATGGTTAATTAGAACCAAATGTGGACAAAATTGACTCGGATGAATTTGGCACTAAGAGGTGTAAAAGGATTTCTAATTGCAGTACATGATGTTAACATGTTAATTGTACCAATATATGGATGCAAGTGACTCTTATAAGGTGCAGAGTGACTCTAATATGGTGAGAAGTCACTTACATGATTGATAGAGCCAAATGTGGCCAAAATTGCTTGTAGGAAAGGTACCAAGAGGTGGTTAAAGAATGTCTAATTGCATGTACATGATGTTAACAAGTTAATTTTTTCAATATATGGTGACAATGATCTTATAGGGTGCAAAGTGACTCTAATGGTGAAAAGTGACTGACATGGTTGATTCGAGCCAAAATGTGGAACAAATTACTTCTATGAAAGTGGCATAATATGTGGTAAAAGGATATTAAATTGGATGTATATGATGTTAACATGTTAATTTTTGTATTTATGGTGGAAAGTGAATCTATAGGGTGCAAAGTGACTCTAATATGGTGAAAAGTGACTACATGGTTGATTAGAACCAAATGTGGACCAAAATTGACTGTATGAAAGTGGAACTAAGAGGTGGTAAAAGGATGTTCAAATTGGATGTATATGATGTTAACATGTTAATTATACAAATAGATTGTGGAAATGACTCATATAGGGTGCAAAATGACTCATATGGTGAAAGTGACTTACATGGTTAATTAGAACCAAAATGTGGACAAAAATTGACTTGCATGAATGTGCACTAAGAGGTGGTAAAAAGATTTCTAATTGCATGTACATGATGTTAAACCTGTTAATTGTACCAATAGATGATGGCAAAAGCTCTTATAGGGTGCAAAGTGATTCTAATATGGTGAAAAGTGAATTACATAGTTGATTAGAGCCAAAATATGGAAAAATTAACTTGTATGAAAGTGCATTAATAGGTGGTAAAAGGATATCAAATTGGATGTATATGATGTTAACATGTTAATTGTTGTATTTATGGTGGAAAGTGACTCTTATAGGGTGCAAAGTGACTCTAAAATGGTGAAAGTGACTACATGGTTGATTAGAACCAAAATGTGGAACAAAATTGACCTGTATGAAAGTGGAACTAAGAGGTGGTAAAAGGATCAAATTGGATGTATATGATGTTAACATGTTAATTATACAAATAGATTGTGGAAAGTGACTCATATAGGGTGCAAAATGACTCTAATATGGTGAAAAGTGACTTACATGGTTAATTAGAACCAAAATGTGGACCAAAATTGACTCGGATGAATTTGGCACTAAGAGTGGTAAAAGGATTTCTAATTGCATGTACATGATGTTAACATGTTAATTGTACCAATAATGATGGCAAGTGACTCTTTAAGGTGCAAAGTGACTCTAATGGTGAGAAGTCACTTACATGATTGATTAGAGCCAAAATGTGGCCAAAAATTGACTTGTAGGAAATGGGTTAAAGGATGTCTAATTGCATGTACATGATGTTAACATGTTAATTTTTCAATATATGGTGACAAGTGACTCTTATAGGTCAAAGTGACTCTAATATGGTGAAAATGACTTACATGTTGAGAGCCAAAATGTGGAACAAAATAACTTGTATGAAAGTGGCATTAATAGGTGGTAAAAGGAATCAATTGGATGTATATGATGTTACATGTTAATTGTTGTATTTATGGTGGAAAGTGACTCTTATAGGGTGCAAAGTGACTCTAATATGGTGAAAAGTGACTTACATGGTTGATTAGAACCAAAATGTGGACCAAAATTGACATGTATGAAAGTGGAACTAAGAGGTGGTAAAAGGATGTAAAATTGGATGTATATGATGTTAACATGTTAAATATACAAATAGATTGTGGAAAGTGACTCATATAGGGTGCAAAATGACTCTAATATGGTGAAAAGTACTTACACGGTTAATTAGAACCAAAATGTACCAAAATTGACTCGGTGAATGTGGCACTAAGAGGTGGTAAAAGGATTTCTAATTGCATGTACATGATGTTAACATGTTAGCTGTACCAAAATATGATGGCAAGTGACTCTTATAAGGTGCAAAGTGACTCTAATATGTGAGAAGTCACTTACATGATTGATTAGAGCCAAATGTGGCCAAAAATTGACTTGTAGGAAAGGGGTACCAAGAGGTGGTTAAAGGACGTCTAATTGCATGTACATGATGTTAACATGTTAATTGTATCAATATATGGTGACAAGTGACTCTTATAGGGTGCAAAGTGATTCTAATATGGTGAAAAGTGAGTTACATGGTTGATTAGAGCCAAAATATGGAACAAAATTAACTTGTATGAAAGTGGCATTAATAGGTGGTAAAAGGATATCAAATTGGATGTATATGATGTTAACATGTTGATTGTTGTATTTATGGTGGAAAGTGACTCTTATAGGTTGCAAAGTGACTCTAAAATGGTGAAAAGTGACTAACATGGTTGATTAGAACCAAAATGTGGAACAAAATTGACCTGTATGAAAGTGGAACTAAGAGGTGGTAAAAGGATGTAAATTGGATGTATAAGATTAACATGTTAATTATACAAATAGATTGTGGAAAGTGACTCATATAGGGTGCAAAATGACTCTATATGGTGAAAAGTGACTTACATGGTTAATTAGAACCAAAATGTGGACCAAAATTGACTCGTGAATTGGCACTAAGAGGTGTAAAAGGATTTCTAATTGCATGTACATGATGTTAACATGTTAATTGTACCAATATATGGGCAAGTGACTCTTATAAGGTGCAAAGTGACTCTAATATGGTGAGAATCACTTACATGATTGATTAGAGCCAAAATGTGGCCAAAATTGACTTGTAGGAAAGGTACCAAGAGGTGGTTAAAGATGTCTAATTGCATGTACATGATGTTAACATGTTAATTTTTCAATATATGGTGACAAGTGACTCTTATAGGTGCAAAGTGACTCTAATATGGTGAAAAGTGACTTACATGGTTGATAGAGCCAAAATGTGGAACAAAATTAACTTCATGAAAGTGGCATTAATAGGTGGTAAAAGGATATCAAATTGGATGTATATGATGTTAACATGTTAATTGTTGTATTTATGGTGGAAAGTGACTCTTATAGGGTACAAAGTGACTCTAATATGGTGAAAAGTGACTTACATGGTTGATTAGAACCAAAATGTGACAAATTGACATGTATGAAAGTGGAACTAAGAGGTGGTAAAAGGATGTCAAATTGGATGTATATGATGTTAACATGTTAATTATACAAATAGATTGTGGAAAGTGACTCATATAGGGTGCAAAATGACTCTAATATGTGAAAAGTGACTTACATGGTTAATTAGAACCAAAATGTGGACCAAAATTGACTTGCTGAATGTGGCACTAAGAGGTGGTAAAAGATTTCTAATTGCATGTACATGATGTTAACATGTTAATTGTACCAATATATGATGGCAAGTGACTCTTATAAGGTGCAAAGTGACTCTAATATGGTGAGAAGTCACTTACATGATTGATTAGAAGCAAAATGTGGCCAAAAATTGACTTGTAGGAAAGGGGTACCAAGAGGTGGTTAAAGGATTCTAATTGCATGTACATGATGTAACATGTTAATTGTATCAATATATGGTGACAAGTGACTCTTATAGGGTGCAAAGTGATTCTATATGGTGAGAAGTCACTTACATGATTGATTAGAGCCAAAATGTGGCCAAAATTGACTTGTAGAAAGGTACCAAGAGTGGTTAAAGGATGTCTAATTGCATGTACATGATGTTAACATGTTAATTTTTCAATATATGGTGACAAGTGACTCTTATAGGTGCAAAGTGACTCTAATATGGTGAAAAGTGACTTACATGGTTGATTAGAGCCAAAATGTGGAACAAAATTAACTTGTATGAAAGTGGCATTAATAGGTGGTAAAAGGATAAATTGGATGTATATGATGTTAACATGTTAATTGTTGTATTTATGGGGAAAGTGACTCTTATAGGGTGCAAGTGACTCTAATATGGTGAAAAGTGACTTACATGGTTGATTAGAACCAAAATGTGGACCAAAATTGACATGTATGAAAGTGGAACTAAGAGTGGTAAAAGGATGTCAATTGGATGTATATGATGTTAACATGTTAATTATACAAATAGATTGTGGAAAGTGACTCATATAGGGTGCAAAATGACTCTAATATGGTGAAAAGTACTTACATGGTTAATTAGAACCAAAATGTGGACCAAAATTGACTCGTATGAATGTGGCACTAAGAGGTGGTAAAAGGATTTCTAATTGCATGTACATGATGTTAACATGTTAACTTGTACAATATATGATGGCAAGTGACTCTTATAAGGTGCAAAGTGACTCTAATATGGTGAGAAGTCACTTACATGATTGATTAGAGCCAAAATGTGGCCAAAAATTGACTTGTAGAAAGGGTACCAAGAGGTGGTTAAAGGACGTCTAATTGCATGTACATGATGTTAACATGTTAATTGTATCAATATATGGTCAAGTGACTCTTATAGGGTGCAAAGTGACTTAATATGGTGAAAAGTGAGTTACATGGTTGATTAGAGCCAAAATATGGAACAAAATTACTTGATGAAAGTGGCATTAATAGGTGGTAAAAGGATATCAAATTGGATGTATATGATGTTAACATGTTAATTGTTGTATTTATGGTGGAAAGTGACTCTTATAGGGTGCAAGTGACTCTAAAATGGTGAAAAGTGACTTACATTGATTAGAACCAAAATGTGGAACAAAATTGACATGTATGAAAGTGGAACTAAGAGGTGGTAAAAGGAAGTCAAATTGGATGTATATGATGTTAACATGTTAATTATACAAATAGATTGTGGAAAGTGACTCATATAGGGTGCAAAATGACTCTAATATGGTGAAAAGTGACTTACATGGTTAATTAGAACCAAAAATGTGGACCAAAATTGACTCGGATGAATGTGGCACTAAGAGGTGGTAAAAGGATTTCTAATTGCATGTACATGATGTTAACATGTTAATGTACCAATATATGATGGCAAGTGACTCTTATAAGGTGCAAAGTGACTCTAATATGGTGAAGTCACTTACATGATTGATTAGAGCCAAAATGTGGCCAAAAATTGACTTGTAGGAAAGGTACCAAGAGGTGGTTAAGGAAGTCTAATTGCATGTACATGATGTTAACATGTTAATTTTTTCAATATATGGTGACAAGTGACTCTTATAGGGTGCAAAGTGACTCTAATATGGTGAAAAGTGACTTACATGGTTGATTAGAGCCAAAATGGAACAAAATTAACTTTATGAAAGTGGCATTAATAGGTGGTAAAAGGATATCAAATTGGATGTATATGATGTTAACATGTTAATTGTTGTATTTATGGTGGAAAGTGACTCTTATAGGGTGCAAAGTGACTCTAAATGGTGAAAAGTGACTTACATGGTTGATTAGAACCAAAATGTGGACCAAAATTGACAGTATGAAAGTGGAACTAAGAGGTGGTAAAAGGTCAAATTGGATGTATATGTTAACATGTTAATTATACAAATAGATTGTGGAAAGTGACTCATATAGGGTGCAAAATGACTCTAATATGGTGAAAAGTACTTACATGGTTAATTAGAACCAAAATGTGGACCAAAATTGACTCGGATGAATGTGGCACTAAGAGGTGGTAAAAGGATTTCTAATTGCATGTACATGATGTTAACATGTTAACTGTCCATATATGATGGCAAGTGACTCTTATAAGGT
The DNA here is from genome assembly GCF_009905375.1 of Apium graveolens. Taxonomy (NCBI): domain Eukaryota; kingdom Viridiplantae; phylum Streptophyta; class Magnoliopsida; order Apiales; family Apiaceae; genus Apium; species Apium graveolens. The sequence continues at coordinate 12,759 of NW_027419278.1, forward strand.
GCAAAGTGACTCTAATATGCTGAGAAGTCACTTACATGATTGATTAGAGCCAAAATGTGGCCAAAAATTGACTTGTAGGAAAGGGGTACCAAGAGGTGGTTAAAGGACGTCTAATTGCATGTACATGATGTTAACATGTTAATTGTATCAATATATGGTGACAAGTGACTCTTATAGGGTGCAAAGTGATTAATATGGTGAAAAGTGATTACATGGTTGATTAGAGCCAAAATATGGAACAAAATTAACTTGATGAAAGTGGCATTAATAGGTGGTAAAAGGATATCAAATTGGATGTATATGATGTAACATGTTAATTGTTGTATTTATGGTGGAAAGTGACTCTTATAGGGTGCAAAGTGACTCTAAAATGGTGAAAGTGACTTAACATGGTTGATTAGAACCAAAATATGGAACAAAATTGACCTGTATGAAAGTGGAACTAAGAGGGTAAAAGGATATAATATTGGATGTATATGATGTTAACATGTTAATTATACAAATAGATTGTGGAAAGTGACTCATATAGGGTGCAAAATGACTCTAATATGGTGAAAAGTGACTTACATGGTTAATTAGAACCAAAAATGTGGACCAAAATTGACTCGGATGAATTTGGCACTAAGAGGTGTAAAAGGATTTCTAATTGCATGTACATGATGTTAACATGTTAATTGTACCAATATATGTGTCAAGTGACTCTTATAAGGTGCAAGTGACTCTAATATGGTGAGAAGTCACTTACATGATTGATTAGAGCCAAAATGTTGCCAAAAATTGACTTGTAGGAAAGGTACCAAGAGGTGGTTAAAGATGTCTAATTGCATGTACATGATGTTAACATGTTAATTTTTTCAATATATGGTGACAAGTGACTCTTATAGGTGCAAAGTGACTCTAATA
>NW_027419279.1:0-1440 GCF_009905375.1 Apium graveolens
GTGTTAATGTATAGCATTAATAATTTTGTAAAACTTAAAGGATGCTAAGTATGTTAGGTTTAAAGGATATATGCGAAAATCGTCCAATTATAAACACATCATCTTAAAATAATAAGATGTCACATATCGATAAGTATAATGACTTATCGATATATGAGTTCTCTACATGTGTCTTTGACTTGTCGAGGTCTCCAGTTTTCTATATGTAGAATGACTTGTCGATAGGCTTTTGACTTGTCGATATCTCTAGTTCTCTTCATGAAGATTTTCCTTGTCAATATCTCTAGATCTCTACATGAAAAAATGATTTGTCGATATCTCCAGTTCAGTACATAGACTTTTGACTTGTCGATATATGAGATCTCTACATGCTTTTGACTTATCGATATCTCTTGGGACTTCTCTTTAGGTCATTTGGACTTCTCGATATCTCTTGATCCGTGACTTGTCGATATTTGACTTGAAACAATTTTCCCAGAACAACATTATTCAAATTCAAGCTGCTACTTATCTCTAAGGCATGATCATGATTTGATCTTTTTCCAGAGATTATTCCAGTCTAATCTACTTAACATTTTTACAGACTCAAGAAGTACAATTACAGAATACCAATGTAGATTATCATACAACTTATCCTTAGGGTTGTCAATATGATTAAATCTTGTGGACAGCCTGTTGTTGCCGAGTTGGTTGATTTGGGCTAGTAGACTTTTACTTACTTTAGACTTTTACTAACTTCAATGTTATCTAAGCTCTACTACTCATGAACAGATTACATCTGAACAATACAAATTTAATGAAAAATACAACAAAAACTATGAACTCTATGTATATAGATATACATGTATATGTTAGATCTCAAAATAAAGAATTTTCAATGACTGTAAGGTTGTATTTTTCAGATGGTATGGTGTATATTTCGTGGATAAATCTTAAAAGAAAGTACACTCAAAAATATTTACAGGCTAAGTTAATGTTCGAACATATTCACAAGATTAAGATCTTGACTCAGTCTCAACCTAATTTGTTATAATTTGAATGTAATATAATCTTAAAGTACGTTAATCAAAGTAAGATAGACTGACCACCAATATAGAAACGTATATCTTCAGTTTAAAATAAATCAAAATACACTAATTATAATTTATCTAAATATGTAGTACACATTATTATGATTTATATAAGTGTATCTCGTTTCAACATATAAAAAAAATTATTATATGTATAATTTTTTTTATAAAAAATATATATATTAAAAATGTATGAGACATAGTTTTCAAATTAAATATATTTAATAAATGAGGGAATGATCAGTTTATATACTATTCTTAACTTTATCTGACATTCAATTGTTCAAAACTAACTCTAAATATTTTAGTAATCATGTTAAAGTGAAATAATTGTCGCTATTTAAACTGTGTATGATAAAAAACTTAAAGT
>NW_027419280.1:0-16524 GCF_009905375.1 Apium graveolens
TTATTTGAATATTATTTCGAATATTATTCGAGGGCTTATGACTCTTTTATATTATTATTGAATATTATTTGAATATTCATTCGAGGGCTTATGACTCTTTTATATATTATTATTGAATATTATTTGAATATTCATTCGAGGGCTTATGACTCAGTTTATATTATTTAATGAATATTATTTGAATATTCATTTGAGGATCTATGACTCCGATTATTTGCTGAAATATATTCTTTATTTCATTAGAGAATAAACTGTTAATAATCAAACTTATTTTCGATTATTCAAATAAAGATAATACTTTCATATAAGTATATCTTTGGTTATTTAATACTCGTTTCAAGTATAAGTTTTAATACTTCTACTTCAATTATTTTTATAAAAGATTATTCTTTATGGGAATATTATTTAAATAATAATATTCACTCATTTTCTAAATATTCTGGGGACTGATTTACTTCATTAAATCAGCTTTACTCCAAACACTCTTTAAAGTGTTTTAGAGTCTTCAAAATGATTTTTAAAGTCAGAGCGGATCCCAAAACGCATTTTTATATTTAAGATCTTCCTTTTTAAGGGGATTTAAATACTCGCTCAAAACCTGGGGAATCCGGCTCTGTGGTGTATTTTATATTCGCAACGAGGTTGCAGTTTTGGTAAATGAATTGATTACTTGCCCAACGTTCGGGAAGTAAGCCCATCTAATTGAGTCGGCATAAGCGACAGGCCGGGGTACGGTCTATGAATGTGTAAGTGGCTGGGTGGCAGTCCATCAACGCGTGAGGGGCCGGGTAACGGTCTAGCGCGAGGTCCTAATGCGGCCAGGGTGATGACCGGTGAGGAATTCATCCATCTACAGTAGAAAAGGTTACTTATTGGTATCTTTGCCTGATCAGCAAGATATCTGGTTTATGCCAAAATTCTTTTCCTTTCCAAAATTCATTGGATGTTTCAAACTCTGTTCATACTTTACATAACAGAGGTTCCAGGAAATGTTTAAGAGATATATATATGTGGATATATATATATCGGGACTAAATAAAGTATCTCGTAACTTTATTTCATTCAATAATATTTCAAAGATTGAATATATTCAAATCTTGTCTTGTAGTCTCATCTATGTGATGAACTTTTGAAACTGATTATAACTTGAACGGTGGTAGTTCAAGTAGTATTGGGAAAGATATAAGTATATTGGGGTATTTGGTAACCTCATCTTTTAAACTTATATCTAATTAATAATTGTCTTATGTATGACAAAGATTTTCAGAAAAACATTGAGACAAGGTTAGATATATGAGATCACCTTGCAACGATATTTTTTTCATACAGTTACACACTAGGACTTTGTGTATATTATGCATGGAAGAGGACTTCCAATATTTTGAAAAGTATATATGTATATACTGAATATTTTGCGACTTCATCGCATTAAGTTATCAACTTGGTTCATTTCTTTTGACCAAGACTTTCATGAGTATTATGAGTAGGCTCATATATTGTAAATCATTATACATATTATTTTGGTGGGCTTGCTGCTCACCCTTGCTTTCTTCTTTCATCACACAACAACAGTTAGGAAAGATGGCCAGACTCCAGCAGACCCAGCGCAAGCGCGTGGGAAGCGTCCCGCGTCTTCCCGTTGATGTTGTAGCTACTATAGCTGCAGAGGTAGATCTATTGTAGATCAGACCATCTACTTTTGAGAATCAATTATGTATAATTATAACTTGTGGCAGATAATGGCAATTAACTGTAAATTTATCAAGTAATCATTTTGGGTTGTAATAACTTTTAAATTGTGGATTCAAAGACTTGTACTTATTTAAATTTCATCTCTGAGACTATAACGGGTTGTGGTGTGTGTTAGTGTGGGGTCACAGCATAAGGTTATTTATTATTAATTAAGTGAAGTGATATTGTGGAAAGAAAGACCGTGACGACCCGGATCCCCTACCCCGGATCTGGGGGTGTTACACCATATCTCAAGACAAGGGAGTCGATAATGGGGACACAAGAGAAGGATGATAAGGAGAAAGAATATTGGGTTCTCTATTTTGATGGAGCATCAAAACAAATTCCAGTGGAGCAGGATTGGTTTTACAAGCCCTGACGGGTTCTTAATTGAGTATGCTCTGAAGCTAGACTTCCAACCACAAACATATGAGGCGGAATATGAAGCCCTGATAGCTGGCCTTGGCCTAGCTGGACACTTAGAGTCAAAAACTTAAAGGTCGTGGAGACTCGAAGCTGATCATATCCAGGTAAAGGGAGAATTTGAGGCAAGGGATGATACGATGGCTAAGTATGTCCGCCTAGTAAGGGCTGTGATGACCCAATTTAATGAATGCCATATTGAGCACATTCCAAGGGAGGAAAATGCTAAGGCAGATGCATTATCAAAGTTTGCTTCATCTGAGATAGAAGAAAGTTCAGGAAGTGTGTACTTCCGTGTTTTGAAGACACGAAGCATAGATGTTAAGCTTGTGGCTCCTATAGGCCTGGGGACGTCATGGATTGATCCCATTAAGGCTCACATTCAAACCGCTTGGTTGTCAAGCGATGCAACTGAAGCACGGAAGTTAACTGTTCGGGCACTAAGTACACTTTGGTAGATGGGATTCTGTACAAAAGATCTTTCGTGGTTCCTTATTTAAGGTGTCTCAGGCCCGATGAGGCACGCTTGGCTCTTGAAGAAGTGCATGAAGGTATTTGTGGACAACACTTGGGGGCAGGGCTTTGGATCATAAGATAACTCGTTTAGGCTTTTACTGGCCAGAAATGATGGCTGATGCCAAAGAATATGTGAAGAAGTGTGACCACTGTCAGAAGCATGCACCTTGTTAGACAACCCCCGAGATGCTGACCTCTATCAACACGCCCATTCCCTTTGCTATGTGGGGAATGGATATTTTAGGGCCTTTCCCCATGGCCACGACACAAAGGAAGTTTCTGATTGTACCATTGATTATTTCACCAAGTGGATTGAAGCCAAACCCTTGGCCAAGATCACAACTAAGCAGGTTTCCCAATTGCTGTGGGAAAATATTATGTGCCGATATGGAATTCCCCGTATCCTAGTCACCGACAATGGAACACAATTCAACAACGAGGAATTCAAGAAGTACTTTGAAAAAAATGAGATTCAGTTACGGTTCACCTCTGTGGCTCACCCACAAGCCAATGGGCAAGCTAAGGTAGCAAATCGAATAATCCTGGATGGACTAAAAAAGAGGATCGAGAAGTCAAGAAATAATTGGGTGGATGAGATACTTCCAATATTATGGGCCTATAGGACTACCTGTAGGGTCACGACCGGAGCAACTCCCTTCATGTTGGCATATGGGGCAGAGGCAGTAGTTCCCATGGAGATATCACATTCCTCTCCAAGGATTCAGGCTTTCAATGCTGAGGAAAATGAGGAAGGACAAAGGTTAGCTCTGGACTTAATCGACGAAGTGCGAGATGGGGTACATGCAAAGATAGTAGAGTATCAGAAGAAGGCTTCATTCTACTACAACCTAAGGGTTAAAGAAGATTTTTCAAACAAGGTGACCTGGTCTTGAGGAAGATAAAGCTTCTGGTGTAGGACAGAAAGGGAAGCTTGCCCCGAATTGGGAAGGGTCGTACAAGTCAAGAGTGTTCAAGGTAGAGGAACTTACAAGCTGGAAACGATGGATGGTTTTGAAGTCCCGAGAACTTGGCATGCACAAAACCTGAAGGTTTACTATGTGTAGGGCACTGGATATGATTCTCACTTGTCAAGATGACGAGTAGGTTGAAAAGCACCTTGAAGCTTTGCTTGCTTAGGATATTATTCTAGTTTTATTTTGAAGTTTATTAAGACTTGTGTAAGGGACGAATCCCAGACAATTGATGGAAACTCATGAGTTTTTGAAATATGTTTAATGTCTATCCTGACAAGTAAAACCAAATGCATGGAATGCAAGCATAAAAGGTGATAAAAAAATAGATCGGATAAATATTACAAGAAGTTCGATAAATAAAGTCTCGAAAATAAGACAAGCCACGCAGGGCTGAAAAAGCTCTAAGGAGCTGAGGTACCCTCGGCATCCATATCGTCCTCTCCGCTCTCGCTGGATCTCTGTCATCTCGGAGGAGGAGGAAGAGCTATCGTCCTCAGCAGGTCTGGAAGAAGACTCGGGAGGAGGGAGTGGATCCTGAGGAACATGATCCGAGACAACTACTCGGGTACGAAACTCTGTAGCAAAGCCTCGTCATCAGGGCAGACATAATCCGTCGGGTTAATATCAGGACAAGCCTCGTTCACGGTCCCAAGGGTCGTGTCCCAACCAGTCCTAAAAAACCCGGGAAAGACTGAATCATCCCTAATCCTCATGGACTGGGCAAACTCCTCCGAGTCCAGATAGTTGTCTATAGCTTTATCCTTCTCCGCCCGAAGTACCACCAGCTCGGCGTTAGACTCCCCGAGTTCTTCCTCCTTGCGCTTGAGCTTCTTCTCCAGGGTAGCATACTTCTTCTGTTGCCTCCTAAGGGCATTATCGGCCTTATCAGAAGCCCGCTTCCATGACTCGGCTTGCCTCACAGCGCCTTGAAAATAGGCGTTAGACTGAAACAAAGCAATCAGCAAAGTATAAGGCAAGAAAATGCTAAGAATGAAAGATAAGTTCAAAAGAGGAGGCATACCGAAGCCAGAGACTGAGCTCCCATGAGCTTAATCCTCTCAAGGTCAGGGGTGGCCACCACGTCAGTAAAGTCCTTGGGAGTCACGCTATGGTAGGACCAATCCCAAGCATGCTTCGTGGAACCAACCACGGTATCCCTCGGCGGAATCCCCAGAGAGGCTGAAAGGCGCCTGTAGTAGCAGCAGCAGGGGCAGCAGCAGAAGCAACACAGTGATAGGAGCATTATGGCCCTCAGCTCCTTCAGTTGAAGCCTCCCCATAGGCTCCTTGTGCTTTCTCAAGAAGATAGGCTCTGTCGCCTTTCCCCGGGTGTCTAGGCCTGCGAGCCGAGCTTTCTTCATCCTAGCAGTCTCTTCAACAGGAGGAACATTGTCCTCGTAATCTCCTTAGCAGCTGCAAAACAAGGAAAAAACAAAATAAGTGATGTTAATAATGCATGAAATGAAATAAAGATGATAAGGGAAGAAAAATACCCTGTTGAGAAACAGAGGATAGTCCCACGTGAATGAGGGAGAACTCCTCTAAGAGAGCCAGCTGGTAGTAGTGTCGTTGTCCTGAGTAAGCCCATTATAAATAATAGTTTCCTCAGGAGTTAAGTGAATGGATTTGAGGCTACCATCACTGACCTTCCCGAAGGAAGATCGGAGAGTGTGCCCCAGTCACCATTCTCCCAACGTAACCCAACGAAACTATTCCTCCAATTTTGGTTGTTGTCGGGAATGGAGGCGCTGTTAAAGATATGTTTACTTTTGGGCCTTTGCTTAACATAGACCCAACCACAAATACTGGAAGAGCTATTATAGCACTGAAAGACTTTCCTAAAAACAGCTACGGAAAGGGGAAAACCCTCCCTAAGGCAGCAGACCATAAAACATAAAATGTTCCTCCAAGCGTTTGGAGGAAGCTGACACGGGTTGATTTGTAAATCAGCTAAAAGATGAGGAATAAAAGGGTGGAAAGGAAACCTAAGCCCAGCATTAAGGGCATCTGTGTAAATAAAGAGAGTTCGGGTCTCCAATGGCAAGTACGGTCACCACCAGAGACTGGAACTAATCTAAGAGGAGGAAGGACATTATAACGTGCATTTAGTTTATCGAAATCTATGTTGTGCCAAGTATTACAATGATTAAAAGAATCGAGATGTGCAGTAGAGGGATCATCCCCCTAGTGTTAATCATATCGATTAAAGACATATACGAAGAACGGATCTCGATATCCTTACCTCGTTTTGAAGCCGAGGCTATCTTTGCCCCTCTCGGAACTCTTGTCAGCCATTAGTAAGCTGGAAAAAGCCTGAAGTTGGAAAACTAAGGGAGGGGATTTGAGAGAGGAAAGGTTAGAAGGAAGGGGGAAGGATGAGGAGAAGTTATGAAATGAGTAGAGAGGTGAAATGAGAGGTGTGGAGAAATCAAACTCTCACCCCACCTTTATATAGCCAAGGAAGGGGGATAATGGGCCTTAAAAAGCCCATTTGGGCCCAAAAACTAGAAGGTTCTGGAATTATCCAGAGAATTCCAGTAAAAAACAAAAGAAAAACTTAAGTTTTTAGGAGATTCTGGAAGAATCTGGAAGAATCCTAGAAGAGTTTGGAATTTGGGCTCAGAAATGAGGCCCAATTCTAGAAAAACCTTGAAAAAGTCAAGCCCAGTTAAGGGCCCAAGTATTTAAAAAGCCCAGGTAAAAAGGCCTCTGTATTAGGCCCAAGTGATTTTAGGGGTGAAAAAGAAAAACCCATTAGAAGGGTTGGCCCAAGAAAATTTAGCCCAGATTTAAGGGCCCAAATCTAAAGTATATGCAAAAAATCATTATGTAAATATTCCTGACCCATTCGACCAGAAAACATAAAGAAATCCTGGTCGAATGGCTTGAGGTCGAAACCCTGTCGATCAAGGCTAAAAAACAGCCTTAATTCGACCAGAAAGAAGATCCATTCGACCAAGAAACACGAAGGAATCCTGATCGAAGCTCCTGAGGTCAAAGTTTTGTCGATCAAGGCTGAAAAATAAGCTTAATTCGACCAGAATTTAGACTCATTCGACTAGAAATCAAGAGAAAATCCTGGTCGAACCAATCCTGCTCGAAATAGCTTCGACCAAGGCAAGAAAGATGGTTAATTCGGTCAAAACACAAGAATCCTGACCGAAAGGGACGAAAATCCTAGTCGAAAAATTCCTAGTCGACAAAAAAAAAGGGAAAAATCCTGGCCGAAATTCGACCAGGATTCCTGATCGAATGCATCCTCCTCGAAAAGCCTTCGACCAAGGCACAACAGGTTAATTCGACCAGGAAAGTTAATCCTTCGAATTAACCTTGTGTGCCTGGTCGAAGGCTTTTTGAGGAGGATGCATTCGATCAGGAATCCTGGTCGAATTTCGGCCAGGATTTTTCCCTTTTTTTTTGTCGACTAGGAATTTTTCGACTAGGATTTTCGTCCCTTTCGGTCAGGATTCTTGTGTTTATGACGAATTAACCATCTTTCTTGCCTGGTCGAAGCTATTTCGAGCAGGATGGTTCGACCAGGATTTTCTCTTGATTCTAGTCGAATGAGTCTAAATTCTGGTCGAATTAAGCTTATTTTTCAGCCTTGATCGACAAAACTTTGACCTCAGGAGCTTCGATCAGGATTCCTTCGTGTTCTTGGTCGAATGGATCTTCTTTCTGGTCGAATTAAGGCTGTTTTTTAGCCTTGATCGACAGGGTTTCGACCTCAAGCCATTCGACCAGGATTTCTTTATGTTTCTGGTCGAATGGGTCAGGAATATTTACATAATGATTTTTTGCATATACTTTAGATTTGGGCCCTTAAATCTGGGCTAAATTTTCTTGGGCCAACCCTTCTAATGGGTTTTTCTTTTTCACCCCTAAAATCACTTGGGCCTAATACAGAGGCCTTTTTACCTGGGCTTTTTAAATACTTGGGCCCTTAACTGGGCTTGACTTTTTCAAGGTTTTTCTAGAATTGGGCCTCATTTCTGAGCCCAAATTCCAAACTCTTCTAGGATTCTTCCAGATTCTTCCAGAATCTCCTAAAAACTTAAGTTTTCTTTTGTTTTTACTGGAATTCTCTGGATAATTCCAGAACCTTCTAGTTTTGGGCCAAATGGGCTTTTTAAGGCCCATTATCCCCCTTCTTTGGCTATATAAAGGTGGGGTGAGAGTTGATTTCTCCACACCTCTCATTTCACCTCTCTACTCATTTCATAACTTCTCCTCATCCTTCCCCCTTCCTTCTAACCTTTCCTCTCTCAAATCCCCTCCCTTAGTTTTCCAACTTCAGCTTTTTCCAGCTTACTAATGGCTGACAAGAGTTCCGAGAGGGGGCAAAGATAGCCTCGGCTTCAAAACGAGGTAAGGATATCGAGATCCGTTCTTCGTATATGTCTTTAATCGATATGATTAACACTAGGGGGGATGATCCCCTCTACTGCATCTCGATTCTTTTAATCATTGTAATACTTGGCACAACATAGATTTCGATAAACTAAATGCACGTTATAATGTCCTTCCTCCTCTTAGATTAGTTCCAGTCTCTAGTGGGTGACCGTACTTGCCATTGGAGACCCGAAACTCTCTTTATTACACAGATGCCCTTAATGCTGGGCTTAGGTTTCCTTTCCACCCTTTTATTCCTCATCTTTTAGCTGATTTACAAATCAACCCGTGTCAGCTTCCTCCAAACGCTTGGAGGAACATTTTATTTTATGGTCTGTGCCTTAGGGAGGGTTTTCCCCTTTCCGTAGCTGTTTTTAGGAAAGTCTTTCAGTGCTATAATAGCTCTTCCAGTTTGTGGTTGGGTCTATGTTAAGCAAAGGCCCAAAAGTAAACATATCTTTAACAGCGCCTCCATTCCCGAAACAACCAAAATTGGAGGAATAGTTTCGTTGGGTTACGTTGGGAAATGGTGACTGGGGCACACTCTCCGATCTTCCTTCGGGAGGTCAGTGATGGTAGCCTCAAATCCATTCACTTAACTCCTGAGGAAACTATTATTTATAATGGCTTACTCAGGACAACGACACTACTACCAGCTAGGCTCTTTTAGAGGAGTTCTCCCTCATTCACGTGGGACTATCCTCTGTTTCTCAACAGGGTATTTTTTCTTCCCTTATCATCTTTATTTCATTTCAGCATTATTAACATCACTTATTTTGTTTTTTTCCTTGTTTTGCAGCTGCTAAGGAGATTACCGAGGACATGTTCCTCCTGTTGAAGAGACTGCTAGGATGAAGAAAGCTCGGCTCGCAGGCCTAGACACCGGGGAAAGGCGACAGAGCCTATCTTCTTGAGAAAGCACAAGGAGCCTATGAGGGAGGCTTCAACTGAAGGAGCTGAGGGCCATAATGCTCCTATCACTGTTGTTGCTTCTGCTGCTGCCCCTGCTGCTGCTACTACAGGCGCCTTTCAGCCTCTCTGGGGATTCCGCCGAGGATACCGTGGTTGGTTCCACGAAGCATGCTTGGGATTGGTCCTACCATAGCGTGACCCAAGGACTTTACTGACGTGGTGGCCACCCCTGACCTTGAGAGGATTAAGCTAAGGGGAGCTCAGTCTCGGCTTCGGTATGCCTCCTCTTTTATGAACTTATCTTTCATTCTTATAGCATTTTCTTGCCTTATACTTTGCTGATTGCTTTGTTTCAGTCTAACGCCTTTTTTAAGGCGCTGTGAGGCAAGCAGAGCCGAGTCATGGAAGCGGGCTTCTGATAAGGCCGATAATGCCCTTAGGAGGCAACAGAAGAAGTATGCTACCCTGGAGAAGAAGCTCAAGCGCAAGGAGGAAGAACTCGGGGAGTCTAACGCCGAGCTGGTGGTACTTCGGGCGGAGAAGGAAAGCTATAGACAACTATCTGGACTCGGAGGAGTTGCCCAGTCCATGAGGATTAGGGATGATTCAGTCTTTCCCGGGTTTTTTAGGACTGGTTGGGACACGACCCTTGGGACCGTGAACGAGGCTTGTCCTGATATTAACCCGACGGATTATGTCTGCCCTGATGACGAGGCTTTGCTACAGAGTTTTCGTACCCGAGTAGTTGTCTCGGATCATGTTCCTCAGGATCCACTCCTCCTCCCGAGTCTTCTTCCAGACTGCTGAGGACGATAGCTCTTCCTCCTCCTCCGAGATGACAGAGATATCCAGCGAGAGCGGAGAGGACGATAATATGGATGCCGAGGGTACCTCAGCTCCTTAGAGCTTTTTCAGCCCTGCGTGGCTTGTCTTATTTTCGAGACTTTATTTATCGAACTTCTTGTAATATTTATCCGATCTATTTTGTTTATCACCTTTTATGCTTGCATTCCATGCATTTGGTTTTATTGTCAGGGCATAGACAATTAACATATTTCAAAAACCTCATGAGTTTCCATCAATTGTCTGGGATTCGTCCCTTACACAAGTCTTAATAAACTTCAAAATAAAACTAGAATAAATAGATCCTAAGCAAGCAAAGCTTCAAGGTGCTTTTCAACCTACTCGTCATCTTGACAAGTGAGAATCATATTCAGTTGCCCTACACATAGTAAACCTTCAGGTTTTGTGCATGCCAAGTTCTCGGGACTTCAAAACCATCCATCGTTTCCAGCTTGTAAGTTCCTCTACCTTGAACACTCTTGACTTTGTACGACCCTTCCCAATTCGGGGCAAGCTTCCCTTTCTGTCCTACACCAGAAGCTTTTATCTTCCTCAAGACCAGGTCACCTTGTTTGAAAAATCATTCTTTAACCCTTAGGTTGTAGTAGAATGAAAGCCTTCTTCTGATACTCTACTATCTTTGCATGTACCCATCTCGCACTTCGTCGATTAAGTCCAGAGCTAACCTTTGTCCTTCCTCATTTTCCTCAGCATTGAAAGCCTGAATCCTTGGAGAGGAATGTGATATCTCCATGGGAACTACTGCCTCTGCCCCATATGCCAACATGAAGGGAGTTGCTCCGGTCGTGACCCTACAGGTAGTCCTATAGGCCCATAATATTGGAAGTATCTCATCCACCCAATTATTTCTTGACTTCTCGATCCTCTTTTTTAGTCCATCCAGGATTATTCGATTTGCTACCTTAGCTTGCCCATTGGCTTGTGGGTGAGCCACAGAGGTGAACCGTAACTGAATCTCATTTTTTCAAAGTACTTTTGAATTTCGTTGTTGAATTGTGTTCCATTGTCGGTGACTAGGATACGGGGAATTCCATATCGGCACATAATATTTTCCCACAGCAATTGGGAACCTGCTTAGTTGTGATCTTGGCCAAGGTTTGGCTTCAATCCACTTGGTGAAATAATCAATGGTTACAATCAGAAACTTCCTTTGTGTCGTGGCCATGGGGAAAGGCCCTAAAATATCCATTCCCCACATAGCAAAGGGAATGGGCGTGTTGATAGAGGTCAGCATCTCGGGGGGTTGTCTAACAATAGGTGCATGCTTCTGACAGTGGTCACACTTCTTCACATATTCTTTGGCATCAGCCATCATTTCTGGCCAGTAAAAGCCTAAACGAGTTATCTTATGATCCAAAGCCCTGCCCCTCAAGTGTTGTCCACAAATACCTTCATGCACTTCTTCAAGAGCCAAGCGTGCCTCATCGGGCCTGAGACACCTTAAATAAGGAACCACGAAAGATCTTTTGTACAGAATCCCATCTACCAAAGTGTAACTTAGTGCCCGAACAGTTAACTTCCGTGCTTCAGTTGCATCGCTTGACAACCAAGCGGTTTGAATGTGAGCCTTAATGGGATCAATCCATGACGTCCCCAGGCCTATAGGAGCCACAAGCTTAACATCTATGCTTCGTGTCTTCAAAACACGGAAGTACACACTTCCTGAACTTTCTTCTATCTCAGATGAAGCAAACTTTGATAATGCATCTGCCTTAGCATTTTCCTCCTTGGAATGTGCTCAAATGGCATTCATTAAATTGGGTCATCACAGCCCTTACTAGGCGGACATACTTAGCCATCGTATCATCCCTTGCCTCAAATTCTCCCTTTACCTTGGATTGATCAGCTTCGAGTCTCCACGGACCTTTAAGTTTTTGACTCTAAGTGTCCCAGCTAGGCCAAGGCCAGCTATCAGGGCTTCATATTCGCCTCATTGTTTGTGGTTAGGAAGTCTAGCTTCATAGCATACTCAATTAAGAACCCGTCAGGGCTTTGTAAAACCAATCCTGCTCCACTGGAATTTGTTTTTGATGCTCCATCAAAATAGAGAACCCAATATTCTTTCTCCTTATCATCCTTCTCTTTGTCCCCATTATCGACTCCCTTGTCTTGAGATATGGTGTAACACCCCCAGATCCGGGGTAGGGGATCCGGGTCGTCACGGTCTTTCTTTCCACAATATCACTTCACTTAATAATAATAAATAACCTTATGCTGTGACCCCACACTAACACACACACAACCCGTTATAGTCTCAGAGATGAAATTTAAATAAGTACAAGTCTTTGAATCCACAATTTAAAAGTTATTACAACCCAAAATGATTACTTGATAAATTTACAGTTAATTGCCATTATCTGCCACAAGTTATAATTATACATAATTGATTCTCAAAAGTAGATGGTCTGATCTACAATAGATCTACCTCTGCAGCTATAGTAGCTACAACATCAACGGGAAGACGCGGGACGCTTCCCACGCGCTTGCGCTGGGTCTGCTGGAGTCTGGCCATCTTTCCTAACTGTTGTTGTGTGATGAAAGAAGAAAGCAAGGGTGAGCAGCAAGCCCACCAAAATAATATGTTAATGATTTACAATATATGAGCCTACTCATAATACTCATGAAAGTTGGTCAAAAGAAATGAACCAAGTTGATAACTTAATGCGATGAAGTCGCAAAATATTCAGTATATATACATATATACTTTTCAAATATTGGAAGTCCTCTTCCATGCATAATATACACAAAGTCCTAGTGTGTAACTGTATGAAAAAAATATCGTTGCAAGGTGATCTCATATATCTAACCTTGTCTCAATGTTTTTCTGAAAATCTTTGTCATACATAAGACAATTATTAATTAGATATAAGTTTAAAAGATGAGGTTACCAAATACCCCAATATACTTATATCTTTCCCAATACTACTTGAACTACCACCGTTCAAGTTATAATCAGTTTCAAAAGTTCATCACATAGATGAGACTACAAGACAAGATTTGAATATATTCAATCTTTGAAATATTATTGAATGAAATAAAGTTACGAGATACTTTATTTAGTCCGATATATATAATCCACATATATATATCTCTTAAACATTTCCTGGAACCTCTGTTATGTAAAGTATGAACAGAGTTTGAAACATCCAATGAATTTTGGAAAGGAAAAGAATTTTGGCATAAACCAGATATCTTGCTGATCAGGCAAAGATACCAATAAGTAACCTTTTCTACTGTAGATGGATGAATTCCTCACCGGTCATCACCCTGGCCGCATTAGGACCTCGCGCTAGACCGTTACCCGGCCCCTCACGCGTTGATGGACTGCCACCCAGCCACTTACACATTCATAGACCGTACCCCGGCCTGTCGCTTATGCCGACTCAATTAGATGGGCTTACTTCCCGAACGTTGGGCAAGTAATCAATTCATTTACCAAAACTGCAACCTCGTTGCGAATATAAAATACACCACAGAGCCGGATTCCCCAGGTTTTGAGCGAGTATTTAAATCCCCTTAAAAAGGAAGATCTTAAATATAAAAATGCGTTTTGGGATCCGCTCTGACTTTAAAAATCATTTTGAAGACTCTAAAACACTTTAAAGAGTGTTTGGAGTAAAGCTGATTTAATGAAGTAAATCAGTCCCCAGAATATTTAGAAAATGAGTGAATATTATTTTAAATAATATTCCCATAAAGAATAATCTTTTATAAAAATAATTGAAGTAGAAGTATTAAAACTTATACTTGAAACGAGTATTAAATAACCAAAGATATACTTATATGAAAGTATTATCTTTATTTGAATAATCGAAAATAAGTTTGATTAACAGTTTATTCTCTAATGAAATAAAGAATATATTTCAGCAAATAATCGGAGTCATAGATCCTCAAATGAATATTCAAATAATATTCATTAAATAATATAAACTGAGTCATAAGCCCTCGAATGAATATTCAAATAATATTCAATAATAATATATAAAAGAGTCATAAGCCCTCGAATGAATATTCAAATAATATTCAATATATAATATAAAAGAGTCATAAGCCCTCGAATAATATTCGAAATAATATCAAATAATAAATAAAGTTAAAGTTATCGAATAAACCTTATCGATTAATAGTTTGGAAAACTATAACCATATATATATATAAATATATATATATATATCCATATCCATATATACAAAATCTACTCGGGATCCTCGACTCCCGGTTTTAAAATATTTCACCTTTGGGTCCCTATACTAAGGGTATATGCAAGTTATCGCTATCCTCTAGCATAGGTATTATCAACTGAACCAACAGATATATTTCAAGAATATGAAACAGGCATGCATATATACCATATCACATGCTACAATATCGCAAGAATTTGCTAAATAACCAATATGCATTTATCGCAAGATCATGCATATACAAATGTATACATCACAACAACAGTATAACGGATAGAATACTTGCCTGAGCGACTGGGGGTTACGAATGGCTCGGGACGAGTCTGGTAACCTATAAATAACAAGTAAGTTAGAATTAAACCAAAATCACTTGTAATTCTATACTTTAACTAACTTAAACTCTAACGCTTGTTTTGCGCTCACTGATTTGCTTAAGTCGCTCGGGTACCCTCGGCTCCACCATTTTTAATTTAACCTTTATGAGTTTTAAAGCGATTCCTTCGCGAGTGTCTTACCAACTGCCTAACACACTTACCATAAATGTTTCATACATTAATTAACCTTTTTGGTCTTTAACCTATGTTTCAAAGTAAGGCGAGGGGAAAAGTTTCGTTCGCGAAACGCCGTTACTTGAAACGGTCGTTTCTCCTAAACCGTGCATCGGAATCGAACGAACTACATATCAAAACGAAGCTCGTAACATGAGCTATCTAAACATGGCAGTGGTCATAATCTATCAGGGGGTTTTGGGTCCTAATGTTATGCACAAAAACAGTCCAAAGAAAATCGGATGTTACGACGGCTATGTTTACGCGATTACCAATGTTTAAACTACTCCAATTAACCACCAACCAACTCATAACCATCAATACAACAAAACTTCACCTAAACCATACCACATCAGTCCATAATCTCCAAGGTTTTCAACTCAAACAACCACAATCAAGACCTATGAACTATAATCAAGCTTCAATTACCAAAACACTTCCAAATCAAACCAAACTACTAATAATCACAACCCATGCTTCTCATTTCACAAACCAACCATTAAACTTACTAACAAATAAAGTAAAGGCTGGGGTTTGAAGTTTATACCTTCCTTGGGAGGTGTTAAGTTGCTAGGAAGCCTTAGGGAGCCTCCTACAAGCTTGATCTTTCCAAAGAAATCAAGAACACAAAGTTAGGCTTTGAAGTTTCTAAAAGTCCGATTTAAAGAACTGTAAAAATGAGGGTCTTACCATGATTATTTGGACGAGACTTGTGAACAAGAGTTGTAGGCCATCTCAATACCTTTCCAATGAGCTATAGAACACAATATTTGAGTGAGAAATGAAGGAGATACAGCAGTTTTAGTGTTCTGATTCTGTTTTGGCCGAGAGCATGAAGAACATGCCTGGTTTCTTTTGATTTTGATGAAAATGATGATTGCTTGCTGGTTGCTTGGTTTTTGTGCTTTAGTCAATTACCTTCTTGCCTTGAATTTGTGTGGTTACAAAGCCACCACACCCCTTCCTTCCCATGTCATGCTTATGTCACCTGCACATGTCATAATGCTCCCACTTGTCCACACCTCGTGGTTTGATGATGTCACAATCCCTGGCTTCTTGTACAAGCTTGTCTCTTGGTCACTTTTATTTACGGTTCGCTTATCTTTCGTTCTCGTTTATCATTTGAGGGATCATACCCGGGATCTTATTACTTAGGTTCCCCCCCCCTTTCTCAATATATTATATTCCTTTATGACTCCTCTCCTATAATCCTTTAATTTAAATCCTTTTATCCTGTTACCTTATACTCAATTCTCTCCGTATCTTGTGAATTTCGGGAAAAATCAAAGTGTTCGGATTTGGATTCTGACGATCTTACATACACTTATATCCCATATAAAGTACTAATAAAATCTAGATATCCATATCAGAACCCCTACATAGTGGTGCATGAAAAGTTTTCTCATTCAGCAAAAACACTATTCATAAGGGTTTCAAAAATTTCCCAAAAATTGGGGTTATTTACATGGTATCTTCCTGCCCCCCGACTTTTAGTTGGGTATGGTACATTCCACATGAAGTCAGCTAGTGCCTGGGCTTTTATTGCCGTACATGGCTTATACTTGAGGTCGAACTCTCCCAGCTATATGCCCATTTAATCAATCTCCCACTTGCCTTGGGACTGTGAATGATATTCCTTAGGGGCTGATTTGTTAGCACCTCAATCTGATGAGCTGAAAGTAAGGACGCAGCTTTCTCGAAGCCATTACCAAGGCTAGAGCAAAATTTCTCAATAGTGAATAATTTAACTCGGCACCATGCAGAATTTTGCTAACATAGTATACGGGTTCTGGACTTTCAGTTCCTCCTTAACCAACACCACGCTCAAGGCACTCTCTGAAACAACTAAGTATAAGAACAAAAATTATTCAAAGCTGGCTTGGCCAACAACGGGGCATGCGCATATACTTCTTTAACTCTTCGAATGCCTTCTGGGTTTTTCCTCATTCCATACAAAGTCCTTGATGTTCTTTAGTGACTTGAA